>NW_008751957.1:281757-330764 GCF_000715545.1 Opisthorchis viverrini
TCGTGCATCAAAGCTATTGCCTTCAATGCATAGCTCCTTTTCCAACCCCCCACTTGACAGCCCACTGACAGTGCTGGATTTATGCACCAATTTATCAGCTCCCGCCTGCAATGCGCAGCTACCTACCCCCCCCCACCAAATCATCGGTGAGCGAAACTCCGGCGGCTACAACCACTGTACGACGAGTACGCGGTTCTTACAGCTGACAATGATGAGGATGATGATTCCATTGTTGTCACCAGCCGAAATAACGCATAATGTCCACTTTTCGTGTCCACTTCAAAGTGTCTTGTGTCCGCCCGCAAATTTCCGTACAAAAGGGCGTCTCATCACTTATTAGGTTTATATCTCAATGTCACAACGATAGGATTTCTGAAAGTATCATCCATCTCACTCGGCAAGCTGTCAAGGCGAGCTTTGCTGGCGCTTCCTATTTACACAACCTTCGTGACCAGGCTCAACAAGGTCAGCAATGGCTTCCAATATGGAGACCACTGCAAATGTCAGTGACTATTTGCATGCATCTCGGCCGATCGGTCATGCATCAGGCAAATGGCAAGGTCGTCCTTCAGCCGTTTACCTGGAGTACCAAGTGGATCACTGACCGCCACTACCCTGATGATATCGTCGCCCTGGGTAACGATCAGATAGAAGTGCAGCTTACTTTTGAGGATCGGTCATGCATCAGGCAAATGGCAAGGTCGTCCTTCAGCCGTTTACCTGGAGTACCAAGTGGATCACTGACCGCCACTACCCTGATGATATCGTCGCCCTGGGTAACGATCAGATAGAAGTGCAGCTTACTTTTGAGCAAACCGGCCACTACGCCTCTCTGATTGGACTATAAGTACATCCTAGAAAGAAGGGATTCTTAACCACAAACCCAAGTATTTAGTCTGGTTTGCTTAATTTCAACCGAGGGCCCATAAAGTAAGTCCATGAGTTCAAGTATTTGAGGCTCCGTTTCCACCAAACAAATAGGCACACGCATCAACATCATCATCATCAATGACAGCAACATCAGTGTTGGCACTGATGCTTCACTGCCGCATCAACAACCCCAGGAAGACGTTCGAACAGCCTAACACCGCTCCATGGAAACGTTCGGGAGTCACCCTTCGAGCAAATTTCCGTATGCATACTGCGACCTTCTGATTCGTATGAACATATGCCTGTGAGACCTGGCCTTTCCGAATTGCTGATCGAGGACTCAAATTACTTAACCACTGATGTTGACTGGAAAGATGGGCTGAAAGCGAAGAGCAATTTACCGGGCTTCCTGCAACACAGCCTCTGGAGATAATGCTTACGGGTGGATAGATGTATCCCTAATCGTTCGTCGGAACCAATAAAGTACGAACTATCTTTGCTGAAACGTGAGAAGGCACTAGGACCGAAGATCTATATACAGCCTTCTTCAAAAAAGTGACGAATCTGGTGACCCATCTAACGAAGCTCATTGATGCGATCTGGAGTGAAGATAAAATAACTGCACAGTGGAACATGCCGACAGTCATTCCTATCTCTGGAAATGGTACGCGGACGATATGTCAAAATAACCGTGACATCAGCGTGGTGGCTGTCATTGTGGTTGTTCTCCGGTGTTATCCTTCGAGCGTTGACTGAATACACACACACAAAGAGAGAGAGAGACCCGTAGGAACCAAGCTGGGTTTCCTCCTGTAACAAGATGCATTAATAATACTGTCACCCTCCGACAGATTTCGGAACAGTGACACTGCTTCCAGCAACCAACAATGGTTATCTTCCTTGACTTCAAAGCTGCCTTTGACTGGACCATCAGGCACTATGGTCGTGCCTGTGGAGCGAATGTGTCCCCATAAATTCTTGACCCTCCCTAAGGCATCGTACGCCAACTCCCGGGGCCGTGTAAAGGTTTATGGAAAGTTCTCGCCTGAGTTTACCCACACCAAGTGGTGTCAGTCAAGGCTGTTTTCCTTCACCTTTCCCCTTCAACTTCATCACTGATGCGATTATGGAAGGCTCACAATCAGCCTCTAGTGCTTGTGGGGTCGAAGTGTTCCCGAAGCGCTTGCTCACAGATATCGAGTACACAGACAACATTCCTCTTCTTGGATCTGACGTCGTCGTAATGCAAGCACTACTAAATAATCCACTTAATTCTGTCTCGCGGTTTGGCATTCGCCTTACGTCTGCAAAGTGTAAAATGCTGTTGCAAGACTATGCATCAATTATGTCAACTCCCGCCTCCAATGCGCAGCTACCAATCCCAATCCCCCAAATCATCGGTAAACGAAACGGTGGCAGCTATAACCACTGTACGACAAGTACGCGGCTCTTACGGCTGACGACGATGACCACTGGTCTTTAAGGAGTACTCAAAGTACGTTGGACCCAACGGCCAACCAAGTTTGCTATCAGGGACCGCGGTCATAACATCCCACCTCAACTTGATTTAGCGACGCACACTACAGTGGCTGGGACATTTCCTCCGCAAACCAGATTCCGAACTGCCCAAAATATCCCTATCGCCACTGCGCTGCTCAGAATGTCCCTATCACACCTAAGACAATTGAAAACGTGATTGCACACAGGTAAGACCAGCGTTGAATTACTTAGCCTGCGGGTGGCCGAGCAGCAACCGGATGTCGTTGTGCCCTGACAATGCTACCCATCGTACTGCATGTCTACAACGATCCGGGATATTCTTGGAGCCGACTCTCTCTTCAGGATAAAGTCGCCCTAAAGTAAAGTATGTTAGCTAGATGGCATCGAAGAATTCGCAGTGCTTTACTAAGGTCTAGTGGTATTCGGACACATTCGGTAAGATCCAGTGGTAGGGCAACGTCGGTTGTGGAAAGAGGAATCTAGCCCCAAGAGCCTACAACATCGACCCACAATAATACTTTTTTACCGGCCACAGCCTGAGTGCGTGGCTGGCAATGTCTCTGGATAATGAGGTGCTCCGTCTCGGGGTCCTTCCAGAGAGACGGTGGTGGTTGATGAATCTAAGTCCGTTAGTAGTGGACTTCATGCTTAGCTGCAGTGGCTCGTTTCCACTTGCTCGTAGTCATGTGAAAAAGGGTTATCCGAGGAAGTAGGTTGACCGTCATTCGAAAAACATGGCCAACTCAGAACAACGTTTGGAGTGAGGTCAGCTAACCTATCGTGGGCAAGTAAGTTCCTCCGAAAGTCATTTGACGTACTGCAACACTAATCCGATGTTACCAGCGGAGTCGGTCAATGCTCGAAGATACCAACGATCAAATAGTAAATTAGTTTTAACATAGCCGGCTTGCTGTCGCCAGGTTTCTGACTGGCGACTGGTTAGCATTGTAGAATATCCTTAATAAATAAGCTGATGCCACTGCTGCGCCACAAGGCGTTGTGTCTTGCTGAATAGCCGTCCAACTCTGTTCTGGTCCCTGGTTTCTTGTTCTGTTCACTATAGTATATTAAAAGGTAGCTTCAGACAGCCCTTTATGGAGACAAAGGAAGATTATTACAACCGTATTTATAGGATCACCACAGAATGTTCCACAGTGTCACGCTAGAATCTCCGTGGGGGACAAGAAGCGTCGAGCTCGATCCAGACTGGCTGAGATTCTGGCCCATCAGGACACGTGTTCGTTTTGTCCGTCATCCGCACGTGACATCCGTCCAATCGACGTGGTGTTCGGTTGTTAGGAGCTACTGGCCTCTGGACACAAAGGCTAATCAGGCTTTCTCGATGCAGATGAAAATTTCTTCTTTAGCTGGACCATTGGGACTGATACAACCATCCGGGCGAACAAATTTGTCCACTACCTCGGTCGGTTCATCCACAGCACCAATCAACCTTGTGGTGGCACTCTACGCTTTGCAGCTGTGAAGTGCATATTAAACTACGAGGCAGATCATCATCAACTTCATGGACAGCACAACATCAGTGTTGGACTCATGCTTCGCTGCCTTATAACTATGATTCATTTGAGATTTTTATTGTGAAGAAAAGAAAAGAGGCAGAACTCTAAGTTGCTTAATATCGTCTGCAATACAATGAGATCCAAGAAAAACTACGTCGTCTGTGTACTCAATATCTATGGGCGAACGCTGTGGGGACGTCTTGACTCCACAGGCGTCAGAGGCTGGGAGTGAGTTCCCCACCATCATGTCGATGATGAATTCCAAGGGTAAGAATGAAAGAGGACACCCTTCCCTGATACCACATGACGTTGA
The DNA here is from genome assembly GCF_000715545.1 of Opisthorchis viverrini. NCBI lineage: Eukaryota > Metazoa > Platyhelminthes > Trematoda > Opisthorchiida > Opisthorchiidae > Opisthorchis > Opisthorchis viverrini. The sequence continues at coordinate 285,958 of NW_008751957.1, forward strand.
GCTGAGACGAGAGCTTTCCATAGACTACGCGTCCATCGTAGTTGGCACCCAGTGCTTTAAGGAGGATTGAGAACTTATGGGGAACACTTTCGCTCCGTAGACACTCATACTACCCGACGGCCAACTGTCAAAGACAGCTTTCAGGTTAATAAAGACCACCATTGTTAGTTGCTGGAAGTAGTGTCAGTGTTTCAGAATCTCTTGTAGGACAGAATCAAGCCTGGTTTTCAAGGATTTACCTCTCCATGTTCAGTGAGACCAGCTGCCACTCTAATACCGCGGTGATTTCCACTTTTTGAAGATCGTTGATCGTTGATTTGTCCCATTCTGCAGGTACTTCCCTTCCGCTTCATATAGCTCTCATAAGTTTTGTCACGTGAATAACTTAAAGCTGTCACCCTGTCGTGGTGGTCGGGCTTCTGTGCTGCAATAATCCCGCGGGTTATGATGGTTGAAACTCAGTTCATGAAGGTCAAGCTATGCAAGGAAGGCCAAAGGGGAGCAGCTCGACGAAGGACAGCGAATCCCCGTACTACGAGGAATCGTAATACGAGGTGGTCTGAAATTAAAGTCGTACTGTTGTTGTGTACGACGAGAGTCAGAGTGCAAGAATGGCAAGGAAAAGACGGAGGGCCCGAAAGCTAGGCTTTATTCATCCAAAACTTTGACACTGAGAGCTGAAAACGGAAGAAAGTGATTTAGCAATAAATGATAAAACGTTTGAAAAACAGAGCAAATATACAACATTCACCCCCCGCAGAGATGAAAGTTCTCAAGAGTTTAAGGCCTCTCTGTTGCGCAGGACATACGGCCGTGTCCGCTGTTGTTGTATAACCAGTGGGTGTTCAGAAGAATTCGACATTTCACTTTCCGAAGCAGAGTCAGATAGTTCCGGTTTGACAAATGAATCAGCGTTGAACTCCGGTTGTTGCTGGTCGGATGCTGGAGCACATCCGAAATCTGCTGAAGGCGCCAGGTGGCGTGGGGAGACCGTTTCTTCCATGCCGTTAGGGCGTCTGACATATGCGTACTCAGGGTTACATTCCAGGAGCTCGACCTCTTCGACTAGGGGGTCGTACTTTGAAGATCGTGTGTTTCGCCGCATCAAAACTGGTCCTGGGGAAAGCAACCACTGTGGCAAGGACGTACCGACTGCGGATTTTCGATTGTGATGAAACATCCGCTCGTGTGGAGTAGCATTGGTGGCCGTGCACAACAAAGAACGAATCGAGTGGAGAGCGTCTTGTAAAACGGCTTCCCAGTGACTGATTTGAAGACCCTTTGATCGTAATGAAAGCGTAATAGCCTTCCACAAAGTTCCATTCAATCTTTCCACCTGGCCGTTCCCCCTTGGATTATATGGAGTGGTCCGACTGGTGGCTACACCTTTTTCATGAAGAAATCGTTTGATCTCATCCGAAATGAATGATGAGCCACGATCCGAATGCACGAAACTTGGCAGGCCAAATGTGGCGAACAGTGGCACAAGGCATGATATCACCGTAGACGAACTGATATCTGGACATGCATAGGCGAACGGAAAACGGGAATATTCGTCTACGATCGTCAGTAGATATTTGTTTCGAGTCGTCGAAGGCAGTGGTCCCTTAAAGTCAATGCTTAAGCGTTCAAACGTTTGTGTGGCTTTAATGAGGGTACCGCCAGATGACTTGAAGAAACGTGGTTTTAGTTCCGCACACACTTGACACTGCTTAATGACGAGTCGGATATCCTCTAGGGAGAATGGTAGATTCTTGGCACGAACGAAATGCATCATGCGTGTTGCTCCAGGATGACACAGGGTTGTGTGTAAGCGTTTTAGATCCAGGTTAGATGAAGTGTTCGCACAGACACTTCGAGAAAGCGTGTCAGCAGCTTTGTTTTCTATGCCTGGTCTGTAGGTAACGTCAAAAGAAAAAGGCGACAACTCCATCCGCCACCGTTGGATTTTGTCATTTTTTATTTTCCCTTTTTGTTGTGTTGAGTACATGAATGCAACGGATCGCTGATCAGTTATGATTTTAAAATGGGTCCCGAGTAGGTAATGCCTCCATTTGCGCACTGCTTCGACAATTGCGCAAGCTTCTTTCTCAATAGCGGAATGGTGTTTTTCGCTGGCAGACAGTGTACGTGAGAAGAATGCGACCGGTCTGCCATCTTGATTGAGTGTAGCAGAAATCGCGACATCAGATGCATCAGTTTCGAGCACCAAAGGTATTCTCGGGTCGATAGTGACCAAGGCTGCATCCATCAACTCCTTTTTCAAACTTTCAAATGCTTTTATAACAGATTCAGGGACAGGAAAGGTTGTATTGTGAGTGATTGGGTAGATCTTATCCGAGAAACGGCTTATCCAACGAGAATAGTACGCGAACAATCCTACCACTCGTTGTTGAGACTTGATGTCGTTCGGAACGGGCAGTTCTTGCAATACCTTGAAGCGTTCAGGGTCTGGTTTGATGACACCTTCAGTAATTTCATAGCCGAGGAGTCTGAGCTTAGTGGTGGAAATCGTGCTTTTATCGTGATTTAACTGAAGGCCGTACTTTTGTGCTACGGTGAGGAAAAGCTGGAGGTTTCGATCATGTTCTTCTTGATTCTTTCCACAAATGGTAACATTATCCACATACGCATATGTCCCGGTAAGTTGTTCGGCGCGTATTATGTCATCCATTACCCTTTGAAAACAGGCTACCCCATTCGTTACTCCGAAAGGTATTCGACGGAACTGATAGAGGTTGTTGCAAGCCTCAAAAGCCGTGTAGATTCTGTCGCTTTCTTTAATGGGTATTTGATAATACGCACTTTCAAGATCAAGCGTGCTGAAAATACGATATTGAGCTATTTTAGTACTTAAATCTTCAAGTCTGGGGAGCGGATAAGCGTCTAGTTGCGTAAATCGGTTTATAGTTTGACTATAGTCAACCACCATTCGCTTCTTCTGTCGTTCATTTGTCGTGACGAGCACTTGCGCTCTCCATGGGGACTTCGAGGGTTCAATGATGTGTTGGTCAAGTAAACGCTTTACTTCAGAAGCAATGAAGGCCTCGTCGTCTGCAGAATGTCGCCTGGACTTTATGGCGATTGGCTTGCACCTTGGGTCAATATGCTCGAACAAAGTGGGAGGTTCAATTTTGGCAGCAATTAGGCCACAAAGGGAAAAAGAAGGTTTGTCACCGTTGAATGAGATTTCCAGGGACTTATGAAGCTTAAGAAAGTCATGCCCTAGCAAAATATCTGCACAGAGGTCACGTAATACTGAAAACCTGAAAGAGGGATACTTGTTTTGTTTGTGTTGCAACGTTAAAAAGCAATGTCCAAGAGTAAAGCTTTTGTGCTGGATAGATGCCAAAGTTATCTCAGATGACGATGGTAGTACAGACCACTTGTTACGACGGACTACCTTTTCGGAAATGAAACTTTCTGAGCTACCAGTATCAACAAGAGCTCGAAGCGGGACACCATTGGCTTTCACATCGGTGACTGCTTCTTTTAGACACTCGGGAGCCGCTGCAGTGACGCAAGATAGCGCACTTGAAACAGATGAGGTGTTCCGCGGACCAGTAGATCTGCATACCTTTTGAAAATGCCCTTTCTTCCCACAGTTTTTGCAGGTCGCATCTTTAGCGGGGCATTTATATCTCGGGTGACGAGCATAGCCACAGAAGAAACATGAAGACCCCACACTGGCAGCAGTCGCCTGCTCGTGCGATGACGTTTGAGAACGTGGGGACTTTGGCGGGTCGTTCGATACGGTGGCACAGGGAAGTTGAGTGTTCGGCAAAAACGACAACGACTGTTTTTGCGCTAGTTCGAGGGACTTTGCATGGTCGTACGCGGTTTTAAAATCCAGCGACTTATGTTCCAGCAGTCTCTGGCGTATAGTATTGGAATAAAGTCCGCTAATAAACGCATCTCGCAACGCTTCATCGGTATGCTGTTCTGCACTGACGGCTGTAAAGCGGCAGTCTGGCAATAAACTGCGAAGCTTCTGCACAAACTGATCAAGGTTCTGAGCTCCGTCCTGTTTACAAGTGTTCAAAAGATGCCGTGCAAAAACTTCATTTTTCGGCTGTACGTAAATTTCTCGCAAGGTTTCGATGGCTGATTCATAGTCTTTGCAGTCTTTGATGAATCGGTAAACACTAGGGGAGACGTAATTGAACAAGGTTTTCAGTTTATCTGGTGAATGAGAACCGATTAACTCTAGGAAGTTTGTGAAAGTACAAAACCAATGCTCCCAGGTATCTGCCGAGTCTTGAGTATTGGGGTCGGTATCGAATCGTTCAGGACGTAAGAATTGATCCATTGTCCGAAAACTTTTTTTTGGATGAATAAATTGTTGTGTACGACGAGGGTCAGAGTGCAACGACAATCAGAATGGCAATGGAAAAGACGGAGGGCCCGAAAGCTAGGCTTTATTCATCCAAAACTTTGACACTGAGAGCTGAAAACGGAAGAAAGTGATTTAGCAATAAATGGTAAAACGTTTGAAAAACAGAGCAAATATACAACAACTGTCCTCTACGATAGGCAGTAAGGCATTTCTCCCAGGTGACCAGTATATCCATATTTATGGAAGCAGCGATGCTGCCTTCCCCCGAGGAAGGATGGGTTAGAAACGGTCAGTCGTAAAAACCGCACACTCCAATCTTCCAACGGGCGACCGTGACCGCCGCGCATTATTCAACAGTTGACACACTTTTAAAACCAAGTAGTCTGGTGCTGCTCAAAGGCACCTACTGTGTGCAGCTGCACTGGGACTGAGATAATAATGCCTTAATCTCTGCGTCCTCAGGCCAGGTAGACCCCATACACCTAAGTGGGTTAGACTATGCACTCATTGGCTTCGAGAAGGCTCCCCCCTAACAACCGCTGCCCCACTGTTCAGACTTTAAAGGGCAGGGTTATCGAACAATACCAAGCCTCGTCCCATTGACTTGTAGTTCAGGCTTTTGAGTCGAAGGCTCGAGATGGGGTTCAAGAGATCCTTACGGCTGTTGATTAGATTAGATATAAGCTGTCTCTTGGAGACCCGGTCACCTAATTCTGGCACACAACTCCAGGTTCTTGGACCACTGGCTCTACAAGAACAGATCAGCCGGAGGCTCAGACACCCACATTTTTGCGATTCCCGGAAATAACCGTGTTAACAATGTACTTACGACCCAAAAATCCGGCATTTGGGACCAGGTGACCTAAGTGGTTAGGGCGCGCATTTACTGACCGGAAAGTCTGTGGTTCGAATCTGACCTCTGCCTCTCGACTTCTGTCTAGGCTTTGGCAGCCTGACAACCAACCAGCCCTCATGCAACCTTCGGGTGGCGTGGCAGTTAGGCACCCAAAGGGTGCTACGGCTGAACGAAAGAAATCCAGTATTTGTCAAACTCACAGGTACCTCTGGGGCGAGAGGGTTCAACTGGTTAGAGCACGAATTTACTGACCAGAAGGCCCATTGTTCGAACCCGACCTCTGCCTCTCGACTTCCCCTGTCTAGGCTTGGGCAACTTGACAGTATCCTAGCCCTCGTGCTTCCCTCGGGTGGCGTGGCAACTAGGCACCGGAAGGGTGTTGCAGCTGAATGATTGACAGGTACCTCTGCAAACTCGACTGTGATAGCTGTTTACACCCCGATGTCTGTATCAGACCCAACCACCACAATCACAGCAAGTGAATAACAAGATCTCAAGACGTGACCTCTCAATAACGAGGCTGAGTGACTGGTGGACGAGACTATAATACACGGTGACAATTCCATAAACTATCTTAATGAGCTCGGTCTTACCAACACCCCTTCTAAGCACTATAAAAAGTGCTTGTTGACATAGTATTTGAACGGTTGTCGCACGGCCTGCAAGATAGACGATATTTAGGTATGTGCGCGATAGGTTTCATCAGTTACAGCTGGCAGATCTCATAGAGGTGTAAAGTTTGGAAACGCAGGAGATATAGGTCACACGTATGTGACAGAATCAAATTCCGCCTCACTGCTAGACGGAAGCGCTTTCTCATACCATAACCACCAGCCTTAACATATCGGCTGATCATTTGGTTCAGGTAAAGAACTAGTGGACAGTTTCGTAAGGCTTTATGCGACTAACTGATGTTGACCAGTTAGGTTGTGTGTGGCGACGTTTGAGGGGCTGAACATCTGGAAAAAAAAGCATTTTTTAGCCAAAAAACGGTGGTAACCTGTGTCACCAAATTTTTCGATTTCCGCACACCCCAACAAAAGCTCGCTGTATGAACCAATAAAGATTACGTCTCTATCTGTCGAATGTGGCATCTGACATAAAATCCACTTCGGGCGATGGTGATTGCAGTACTTTCGTCCACGCGACTTCTGGGAACTTTTTTATGTAGAGAGGATCTCATCAACCATTACGAGAGTACGGTCCGATCAACGGAGTGAGTGATTGGTAAACCATCCATCACAAGTCGAAACAATCCAGCCTCAATATCATCTGATGTCAACTATGAGGAGCCAAGTAAATAGGAGATCGCGTCGGTCGTCAGACAACTGAAGAGCTAAAAATTGCCAGAGAAGATGCCACACCTATTGAAGTCCATGAGTTTTGTATCTCATGGCTTTCGTGAGCCAACCCACAAACTGTTTTGTTCCTTCTTGGAAACTGGATCCATCCTGCGGGATTAGGGTACCTCAATACTGCTACAATTTGGCATCCAGTTAGGTTGCCAAACCTGAATATCTGACTTGGCATACGCTGATGATGTCGTGCCGTTGGAGAGTGACCTGGAAGAGCTCCAATCTGTGCTGAATAACCTAACCGTTACGTTGTATTCGTAGGATTAGAAATCAGTACGTCGATGGCCAATTCCTCCGACTGCATAGGCCTGCCGCTCGACATAAGAGTAAAATTGTCCAGTAGGTTTCTGACTTCGAACACCTTGGTTCCATCGTTTAGACTTTGGCAAGCTTTTCAACCCCGACCAAACTGAGTTCTATATTATGTTGCTCTATTCATGCCCATCCCTTTTTCGTCGTAACCACTGTGTTTTCTTCACTCCTAGGTTCCAACTTGGCCTATTCTGTCTTCCAAACCAGTGTGTACTTCATACTTCTGTCCAGGATGTTGTGCGATATACTGAAATATCCACGGCGATGTTTTCAGCAGTACAATCTCTGCCTAGCTATCTACATGTGCGAACCCTGGGAACAAATTATGATGCGTATCCTTTTGTTCTGGCCTTGGAATCATGGTAGTTTAAACCTGTTCATCATGTGAATAAGATCCTTGTACGCGTCCGTCTACATACGGCTATTCGAGTGGATAAATGGATAAAGTTGAACGAAACATTGTATATTCCGACAATGTTGTCTTTGCATCCTGAACTTTAAAAGATGTTGATTAACTTACCATCGGTGAGGCGCCCACCGTCTTTACACATCAGCGTATTCAACGTATATGTAGACTAATGGTGATTTTGTCCTGCAAATGAAGCCGACCTTTGCTGAAAATCCGACAAGCCATATCCCGTCTAAGTGCAAACTAATCACTACTGATCAGCTGCTTGTGGCGAAAAAGTTGTTCAAATTACTAGCCTGAAGGTTGGGCGTTCGAGACTTGCCTGATTTTTTGTGGGGTGCTCACTGCTAGTGATTCCCAATAAGCATGAAACAGCTGTGCAGTGCTTCTGGGATTTTCAGCGTAGATTAGCTTCACTTACAGAATGAAGTCTACGTTAGGGTTCCATAACCTCTCCACACTATCTACAATATACATAGGCTACCTTACATCAGTTTGCTTGCTGAACGAGGCTTTTTTCAGTTTATCGCCACCAGTGATGTTTAGGATCGCTGTGAGAACACGCATCAACCAAGAACTAAAGGTGTGCTCTGAAAGTTCCAAAGCAGATCACTTCTAGGTGTTCATCTTAGAACGCCGTGGTTAGATGGAGCATCTTATTGCCGGTAGGAACGAATTTCCGGCGTGATACTTGTAACCAAAACGAGAAGTCTGTACGACTATATACGTTACTACCTTCTCGAGAAAGAAATTCTTTCGGCAGTTTCCTCCTGGCAGGATGGCAGATATGAACTACATCGCACGGGATTAGTGAAATTCCGTGTGTATCCGGGGTTTTCGGTACCTTTCGTGAAGATCAGATGAAACGTTCTGTTTTATGTGAAATGAGTGCCTCGGATGCACGTTTGCTTTCGAGTTATAGTAACCTCTAGATTAACTCTAGTGAGGACCTTGATATACACCACGTTATTACTAGGGCCACGAGAAATATTGCTGTGCTTCATTTAACACACATTTGTGTTACCAGTCGTGTCCAAACACCAGTAGGTCAAACGCATTTACCGACTGTTGATGAGATGACTGTTGGCCTGTTCGATGAGCTTGGCAATTGACTTGCGAACGTTCCGCCACAATTTGATGAGGCATCGTCAGTACGCAGTTGGTTGGGTATTTCTCATTATCCTTCTTGTGGCAGTCAACGGATAAACATGGGTTACTGGCATAGAACCATTTCTCTGTGTTGCCTCCCCTTGGGGGGAATAGGTCAGCTGGTTGGAGGCCTCCTGCTCTGCAGCATTATTTTTCGAAAGAAAGGGATTCCAAGGAAAAAATCCACTTTTCGGAAGTGATCCCTTCAGTGAAGGTGTTACATCTTAAGGGATTTTCCCAAGAGCAGAGCTGTTTTACCACACATGAAACATCTCTGCTCTTTTCTTTTTCTACTACTCGTCAACACAGCTACGACGGTCCACTTTTAATCAACCGTTTGCTATATCTGCGAATGACAACCTAGTTGATTTGCCCTAACTTTTAGGGTTGTTTCCCCATTATTGGTCTCGAAACTCCTGTTTTGCTCTTCACTTCCCAGAAACCCAAATGTCTCCTCCACCTAGTCATCATATTACCAGGAGGTCTCGCTATGTTCGAAACCGTCCCTTTTCTAGGTTACGCCATGACCATCTGCTGTTACCCGATTGTATTTTCAGATATCATCACTGTGATTGTAACGGCGATTCTCGTCTGTTCTGCACTTCTTTTTATTCCGAGCCAGACGGTTGCTCTGTTTCATTTCGTTTCAGAGTGTTTCTCTTCTAACCTCACCAATTCTGCGACGGTGGCCACAATATCCCAAACGTGATGACTGCTGTTTTGATATCACCTACTGTTTCCGATCATGCTTCATTATTTTATTGTATACATTGGATTACTGGTCACTCGTTCTTACGATGGCTGCCGAAGGGTTATTTTTATGGTGCGCGAAACGTTAACAAATCTACCCACTTTTCTGAATTTTCTCTTCCATAGGACCCTCATGTCATCGGTCGTAGTTGTTCATCAAACTTATGATCACTTTCTATTCGATCTCCACAGAACTGCTAGGACGTCTGGTTTGAGGAACTAGAATGAAAATCAGTTCAAGCTGTCTAAAGTACATCCAGAATGTGTTATATTTCTTAGATTTCATCAGCGAGAGATAGTTTTAGTATACTTCCTGTACTGACTTTGCAGAAGTTTTGCTCTCGCGTGCTCCTTGTTCCCTTTCCACCCACAAAACTGAAGAGCCGATTTAAGCTCAGGATCAGGTAATCAATAACGTCGCAACCGTTTGGAATAGGGGTACTCGTAACATTGAGGCGTGCCTTTATCCTATTTGCATTGAACCGACTACAGATGTAACGTGACCAATCTTCAGACAACGAGGCAAGAAGGGAGATTAAGAATGCAGTTATCTATCGGAGTGCACGTAATAGCTTGGTTAGCTTGCTTAGTTTTCGTGGAATGGGTGTTCTAGACGTATGCGTGCTATTCTGAAAATCCCCATTTAGATTAAGGGCAAAGATTGATTGACAAACCTTTTCAGCAATGTTTTTTCGTGTAATACAGCTACAAGGGCTATGGAAGCATGACATCCAGCCAAGGTTTCCGTGTTTTTTTTACAAGGTGCCTGGTAATCACCGCAGATCCATACAGCACCGCGCAATCGGAGTGGCGAAATCTATCGCTAGGGGGCACAGCGACCCAATTCTTTGTCGAGGAAAACGATTTGTTCGCATGTTCGACTTGTCATGTTCCAGCTCACCTTCCAGACATCTTGTGGCGAGCACAACCACAACATTCCTGTTACAGATTCAGGTCATCCTATTGATGACTCGAGCTAAGTGTTCCTTTACAAGTAGGCAGTGTCATCCCTCACTCGGCTTCCTTTTCCATGTACATCGCGCTCATTGAATTGTGTTGCATATTGTTGCCTTAGTCTTTGAAGCTGTATAGCTCAAAAAGATCTTGCCGAAAATGCATGTACCTGCGAGATTTAATCAGTGTTTGGTGTAAAATCATTCAGGCAGCTTGTGTCAGTTAATCGGGAAGGTGTGACGTGAAGATCTGTGGGTGATCCCTTAAGCCACGGACTTCATTGTTATGTCTCACGTTTTTGAGGGGGGTCTGGTCGTATCTGCGTTGAATTGTCTGTCAACAAGGTATATCTAGAGGAAAGAACGATCTTGTTAATAAAGAAACGCCATATCAAAGTAATAGTGCTGCGGTTTACGTATCACGAAAAACTGGAAAAGATGTTCATTAGGGTGTACGGACCGACGATTCTGTTTGCTTGGTGAACAGATCAGCCATCTAGCCAGAAAACAATAAGCGCGTCCTAGCTATCAATACTTCGACTTATCGTTAATAGGATATTAAGTGTTCAACGGATGCTTTCTATAGGTTCGATGTATGAGATCCAGCCAGCTGGCCAAATCGTCTATCAGTGTTGGCTTCTTGGACAGATACCCTGGAACAAGAAAAACTTCCAGCCGACTATTCTTTCGGTGCATAACTGCCATGTGACCAGGAAGAAACGAGTATTGAGGTACCGCCAGGCTGTTTAAGCACAGGCAGGAGCAGTCGGGAAGCTGTGATTGGGTTCGAACCATAGACCTTTCGGTCGCTGGAATAGAACCCTCGCCCGTGAGCCATCTCAGACTCTTGTATCAACCACCAGAGCCAGTAATGGTCATGCCCTTTTCGTGTGCGTTTGTATCACAATCCAATTCTAACATAATTAGACCTCCATGCCGCCATGGCTTCTTTCGTCGTTAATGGCCACGCTGAACCGGCGCAATATGTTGCCTTTAGATTGAAATCAACATTGACATTCTCCCGACGTCCGAATACCATGATTTCTATCCCATGAAAGAGTGGCTCTTTTGGTTAGGAATACGGCAGACCTGCTGCTGGCATCCGTCCACCGGTAGTTTGAAACCGTGTTGAAATGGAACACTCACTTTGGTCCGGAGTCCTGCACTGCATGCTTAGTAGCCGGGGGGGGGGTGCACATCTTCGCGAATGATAACCTAGAATTTTTCGCAGGTCTGAGGTATTTCGTTATACTATTTTAAATAATCAATGTGTGCGTGAACCGTCCAAGCATCACCTTTTAAGGACTATGTGAAAAGTTTTCCGTGCAAAATTTTTCAAATGCTTAGATGAGTTAAGTGGGTCGATTCAGCTAAGCGATTTGGGCGACATCCCCTTCAATGGTGATAATGTGTCGTAGAATCGGCGAGCTGATCCGACAAATTCTTGAGATAGACTGATTAATTTTTATGATCTCCGCCCGCTTTCTTGGCTAGCAGATACTTCAGTGGTCAGAGTTATTGCATGCGCCATGGTATCATATGCATAGCGTGGAACAGACTACGTGGAAGTACAGTCGTTTCTGCTCAATTGAAAGAAAATTTTTACCTGATTCTGTATACTGATGGAACATTGCCGCCGTTGTCTTCATTTTATCAGTATGTGGCCTACCACTTTATTAGAGGGTGAAAATCTCTGTTAGGCCGGAGCGTGGTCCCATCAGTTGGGTTACTGGCTAGTATGCACTTGATAAAGCAGGATAAGTGTGTCAACCACATTGGTCAATCAAACGAGGGGTGGTCGTACGCGTTTCACTCAGCCGAGATCAAGGAGGAAAACCCTCCGCTGCATTTTATCAGCAAACACCAACTATGCAATTGCAAGCTATTGGACAGGAAAGTAAACGTCTCATATCCACATAGCCTTAAAAAGTGAACGTTTTCACGCGTCCTGAACTTTCATGGATATTCAATGGTCACCACACAATTGTAAACAGACAATGCAAAGCAGTTCCGCAAGTTCCGTTATGAACTTCGCCTTTCTTTGTTTACCAAAGCTATCTGAAATAATGACTACCCAATCGGTCCCAGTTGATTGAAAACCTCTTTAGACGTGGGGTGGAGATTTGACACAGCCACAGGCTACTCTCATTCCTCATCACCGGTACACAGTAGGGGAAGCTCAGAGGTCAACTGAGCATAGAAAATCCGGTATTGGCATCACGCAGGTTAAGTTTCTAATGGGTGTGTTCGCCACTCAGATGATCAGCAGATCCTGATCCATCGCCATATTGCTCATATCTACTGTACCGCAGTTCCACTTTTTTCACTTGATGTTCACTGTGCACTTGGCATTTGCTGGTGCAGCCTTTATGACGCATACCAATGACAAACAAAATAATAGACGGTAAGTTTTACACATCAAACGACGAGTGAAAGATGAGTGCACCATATTTTGGAGGAGAATTATAAAGACTAGACCGTTAGGCGTGCAAATCAGTAGCGTTTTCGTTAGCACTGTGAAGTGAGAAGTTCTGTTGGTTGCCCGTGAATTTCCTAGTTGCATGCATCAAGAGACCTAAATTGTGATCACAATGAGCAGAGCAACAACCGAGAAAGACATCGTCGAAAAGTCCATGAAGTTGCACTAGAAGTCTCACTCGAGGAAACTTCAGCATGTAGTTGAAGAAAGAGGCATGTATGACACGGAAGCATAAATCAATTACCATTTGGTGTACCAAGATTTAATGGGTCCTGTGGCTGCATTGTATCTTTCATTAAGGATTTTTGGATACGTACTCCACTACAAAAACAACAAGTGGGTCCACTAGTGGGGCTTATTCGGTCAAACACGCTTCGTCCTTGTCATTTCGGTGCTGCTCTTAGACGGATGGTCCCGCTTCACACCATCCACTTTATGACCTTTCAGTTCAGTGCTTCGGTCATCAAAATGTTCTGCGACTATTTTGTTTACTTCGAACCGAAATAGACACAGCGCGGTACTTACGAAGAGGTATGTCGACGTGTGCAGTATGTCTGTTAGTGGAGATTTGTAAGCACGACGTTTCATGCTGGTGGAATTAGGCCTGCCAAAGTGATCATTGTTATATTCGTTCACTCTAGAGTTTCACTTACTATGCACCACGCCTCCCTGTCGATTTTAATGCGCAACTGTAACCCGGAAGTTTACAATTTACTTGAAGAGAGAGGACGTTTTAGTTGGTGAGTTGAAGACTGGGTTGTCTTGGATATTCTTGCCAATGAGTACTACTTATGGAGCATGCGAGTAGAATATGGTTCGGTCCAAGCTGCGCCCCCGCATCTTATAGAAGGCGAAGTTCATCACGGAAACTGTGGACCTTCTTCGCAGTGTTCGTCTACTGTTGTGTAGTAGCCAGTGAATATTCAGGAAAGCTCAACAGAACGTGTGATGATGTTCAGTTTTCAAAGGTAATGTGCATATGATATGTTTAATTTCCTGTCTACGCAGTGTTTACTGTTGTGTAGTAGCCAGTGAATATCCAGGAAAGCTCAACAGAACGTGTGAGGATGTTCAGTTTTCAAAGGTAACGTGCATATGATATGTTTAATTTCCTGTCTACTGAATTGTGACGGCTTGGTTCTTGTTTACCAATAAACGGCTTTGCAGCGAAGGGCTTTTCTTCTTTCAATATGAGGATGGAAACCTAATCTACAAAGGTGTCTACATGGTGTAGGAGATCACCATGGAGTGGTAGTCTCTGTACTGATATTGTAGAGGCCTCATTTCACCCAGTGCACGGAGTTATATCAAGATGGTAAACCGGTTCGCGGTTAAAAGAGTTCGGAAACCTCTGCACCACAGAATACAGCTTTGAAAACTCAGATTTTCTGCACCATGTGTATATTAATATCCCGTATTGACTTGCGAGGCATTATTGTGTCTACTTTCACCTACCTGAGGAAAATGAACTGTGCTCAGACTAATTCACTTTAGACATATTTTACGAATAAGGTTAAGGTTATTGGAACTGAGTATTCAAAATCAGAAATAAAGATTTCAAATATATTTTATAACGTGTCGAATTGTGCTGAATTTGGTTCCCACCCGGGATAGGGTTGCTTGGACTTTACGGGAGAATCAGAGTACGGATGAAGAGCCTAGGCTGTGGCGTCCCTCCTCCAGTTACCTTGTGAAGATAAGTTATATTTTGCCGGAAAATGTAATCCACTATACGACATGGCTGACGTTAACATAAGAACTTTTGCCTGTTGGGGCAAATTCCAAGCAAAGGATGTGGTATATCGCCCTCCTCAATGTCTTTTTTTGTCTGCTTTGAAGTGGTGGTACAGATGCGAGCCGATTCCATGGGTTACGCCACATTCGAGTAGATATGCAGTGCTCCACTGGCCACTGTAAACTGACCCGAGGATTTCCACAAGCCAGTCTGTGGTTCAAAATGACACAGGTCACATTGTAAGTACGTTACATTTACTCAAGAAAATAAATGAAGTGCGTACTTTAACTTGTGCGTACATTGTGCGTTGGCCAGCCGAAAAGAAGAGTTTAAAAAATACCGAACGGATGTGGCCAAATAAAGTGGTTATACAGGTCCAACTACTAAAGAATCATTTGATTAATGTGCAGTCCTCCACTGGCAACTGTAAACTGACCCGAGGATTTCCACAAGCCAGTCTGTGGTTCGAAATGACACAGGTCACATTGTAAGTACGTTACATTTACTCAAGAAAATAAATGAAGTGCGTACTTTAACTTGTGCGTACATTGTGCGTTGGCCAGCCGAAAAGAAGAGTTTAAAAAATACCGAACGGATGTGGCCAAATAAAGTGGTTATACAGGTCCAACTACTAAAGAATTGCCATGACTAATCGTTTTTATATACGTACAAGGAGAATGAGCGGGGGTAGTTGCTACGTTATTCTAAGGGATCTAGTGAGGCTGGTGAGTCGAAAGCATTCGGAATTTGATTCGCGAAACCATTCTAGAATGTACTCATCGACTCGTATACTATACCTAACTACGCAGAAAGCCAAGGGTGATTCAGGTCCAAAGTGAAGCAACTGCCTACCGTGAGTGTTTGATACGTTTGAGATTTTATGGAGTTTCTGGGCTTGCTTATCCACTGTGCATAAGCTTATAGTTGCCAAATTTGAAAGTTCGGAACATACCGGCCTCGTTCACGTCAAACTTGATGAGAAGGTTACTGGTTATTTATAGGTAGCTAGATGGACAACGGCACAACACCAAGCCACTCAATGAAGATGGTTCACCATTTCGGTTCGATTGGTCCTTTCAAAGGTAGTTTATATTATTTTAAAGAGGTTTGTTAAACAGCCGGTGGATGCGATGCTGTGTGACTTCCTGCTTTTAATACAAAAGCCTCATCAGGTCAAGTGAATAGATTTGCAATAGTTTATAATGTCCTAAAATATCTACACTGAACCTCATATGCGGCAGATGAAATGGAATTTACACTAGTGTAAAGGTTTCGTCATCAATCAGCCTACCATCGAAATCCACAAGTCACACATATGACAACCACGTGACATCACAGGCTCATTCCGCTTTGCACAAGCGTTTTACATCAGATCACCTAATTTTATTCTACAGCCATCTGACCTGATGAAAGTTACTATAGAATATGTCCACTAAACAGTTTTATTGGGTCTAATACATCTAGGTTCTCTACAGATGTTTCAAATAATGAGACATGGAAGGTATCATTCTTTCGTTTATTGGATAAGATAAACGCGAAAAAATAGGCGTTCTACGGACAGCCTTTACCCTTGTCAGTCTAACGAATTAACATTTTCTTGATAAGCGAAAGTTCCCACCTATCTCGGTAAGACAAATGGAAATCGAATCTTAGAGGGTGCAATCCTACGAATTCTTGAAGCAGAGTTTCTTGCCACCGTTCTTCAAGCGGTGACAAGAATAGCTCCCAATATACAGGAAACTGAGTAATATGCCTGTGTAGGTCAGCCCAGTGAGATATAGAAAACTGAAACCTAGCCACATCACTGGGATGAAGTCAGACTTATCGCACTCGTTTTGAAGATACTGTTTGCAGGTGAACCAACACTGAACCGTCTTCATTTTGCAGTCCGTAATCCAAACACTTTTCAGTTCCAACCTTGGTATGAATCTAGTTCGAAAACCAGATTCGGCAATGCCTTTCATTTGTAAACTGTTAAAGCGCAAGGAGAGTGAAAATTGCTCACTTATAGTTGCATTCCTCACTGGCTTTGAAATTCCTCGGGTACTCCGACACTACATTAAAGGGGTTGTTATATCATACTGCTAGAAGTGTCCATAACACTTTATAAGTGTTTATAATCTTGATTCGGCAAACTGAGAGGAATTACGCTCTTGTGAGTGGACACTGATAAGACTATGCTAGCTATCTGAATCGCAAACCTTATCATGTCTATTTATTTTCACCCAGAAGCAACTGTTCATTTTGCTGAAGGGCACTTCCTCAACCCAAGCACCAAATTCAGTCCTTTACGAAAAGAATACTGACGTTTTCTGTGCGTTTTCTGTGTGCTGGGAATGCGAGGAATACGGTGACGTCTGACAAACTCCATCATATGTACTCGGTTATTTTGTGAACTTATCCGTTCACCACAACCCGTGCTGGCTTCTCCACCACGAAGAATCTTGATAACTGCTGCTACTTGACTTCAGTTTGTCCCATCACACGATTACGAATACCATCGCATTTCGTTGCCTGAAGGTTTTCTTAAATGAGTGTTCTGTTGTCATGCTCTTTTGTTGTTACGTCCATAATCCGTTATTTTTACATCAAAACGAATGATTCGGCCTGCGTAAATGGCAGTGCCGAATTCGTCACGCCAACAGTGCGAAAATGGGCGCTGAAAATGCTAGCACAAACTAAAGCTAGGTTGATGGAGACAGATAAATTCAAAGAATTTGCTTTATTTTACTTATTAGTATCGAACATGTAGGGTGATTATGTTAGTTCGCGGTGAATACTGGAGCAAAGTCTATGTTGTGGCGCAACGAGTACAAACGCCGTTACATCAGTAAGTGTCGTTCTGGTAAGAGTAAACACCGGTACCGAAGAGGTTTCGTGACCTTTGATACAGACATGCAGATATAAGTGAGACGAGTAAACTGATGGCTACACATTATTAGTGGACCTGTTTGATCAACACAATTATTGATTGGTGCGATAGCTAGACTATAACCGCAATTTTCCACGGGAGTATGTCCATGCATAGGAACACACCGAGGTTACGCAGCCAATTCAACCTATCAGTGACTTCATGGAATCCAGAAAACGTCCAGGTGATAACACGATGTTAACTGCTGCTGTCGTGAATTCTCGGACCATCACTTCAGCAAACAGTCATGCTAACCTTTTGATCGTTTTGTCAAGTTTTGTGGAAGTTAAATTGCTGACAGAGTAGGAATTTGTTGGCGATGTAGAAGTGGATGTCAGTCTGCTTGATTTCATTGAGAGTGAAAAAAGTGGCTCACGGTTGGGTTCGCCGTGAAAAAACGACGTTGCAAGACTGGAAAAGAATGAGGAGTTGAACATTAATCTAATCAGCAGTTTACAGAGATAAAATTGTAAGCTCACAGATAAACACCTGCATTGCACGCAATTAGAATGAATTCTTCTGTGGAATGTTTTAGAACGACAATTATCTTCTCTATTCCTGATACCCAGCTCCCAGACACCATCGCCATCAATCTTGTCAGTTTTACCGCATCGTCTGGAAAGCGGACCATATCTCCACAGCAAGAGTAAACCCTTCTTACTAAGGATATTCCTCCAAAGTTCTCTGGGGTTTGACCCTCCTGACATGGATGCAGGATGGCAAATCTGTACCGTCGTAGGATGACATAATGCACTATGTACTGTTCACGAAATTGGAGGAGAGTACTTAGGGCTCACCTAAATTTCTAATTATCCATTGATCAGGCATGAACGATCACATCAAACCATTAAAGTGGTACGCAGTTCCGCCTGGGATATCCACATATGTGGCATTTCATGGCAAACTGCAGGTATCAGTGATCGCAATGCCGCTGGATATGCCAAACTTTACATCAAATGAGCGAGACCATTTGTGTACGGCAGAACACTGAACCCTAAAGTAGATGCTAGACAGTGGTCCATTTCTGGGCAACAACACCCAATGTTACCCAAACTACAGCGGGAATTTGGGGAGGCAGAATTTGGCACTTGTGTTCTGAATGAGTTCCAAGAACCGTTTGATGATATCAAGCATAGCACATTAGTTTGTCAAGGAAACTTCCGCTTTAAAGTTGGGGAATAATTAGCACGCCTAGTTCTTTGCAGATTATTAGTGCCTAAACTCAATGAAGGCAGTAAGTCAGCCCGCGACCTCAAACCAGTACCATCTCCACTTGCGTCGCTTTCTTCCACAGCATCTAGACAACTATTCCAACTATTTTCGATCTATTACAACCATTGCTTTCGTTGACCTAGTTAATCGATGTTTTATGTAAGAATTTATTTAACTTAACGAATCTGTATCAATGCTCTGCTTTGAGACGTTCACCCCTCGTTTTGGCATCGTCCGTTTTCTAGTACCAGCAGTCACATTCTTTGCTCCTAGCCTTCATTTTTTCCAGCCAGTTTGAGGAAAATACCTACGATGCAACCACCTTAACTGTGTGGTGGCGTTTGTAGACGACGTGATCTGCCAATAGGAAACTATCCCCCTGAATGTTGCAGTTCAGTCACCAAAGGTACCTAAGAACTTAGAGTCCCCATGTACGCATGGTATGAGAGTATGGATTTACTTGAGCAAACCGGAATAGGCCCATTCAATTAGCAGTGCATTAGTGAACCCTTCGTGAATACGATTGCCGTTTAAAACCAATGAAATCGAATTGACTGCCAACCGACCGAATGACTCCTGGAGAAGTCTCAGGTTTTTGGGACTTGAAACCGTGGGTTCTAACCAGTACTAGGCATAGTTCTTTTTTGTCATAAAACTCAGTTTTAGGGTAGGTTATTTTGTTCCAGTTGAGTTAGAAAATCGTATTGGAGGGAACCTGCGGAATAAATTACTCATGAGTAGACAAAAATAACAGATAAAAACAATGCTGGTTGGTGTTCATTCGTTTCTCGAGAATGAAGCAACTCGCGTTCCGTAGAGCGCTTTAAGATGGCCAGGAGACTTGGAGGATGTATACAGTATATAAAAAAGTATATACACCCCAAGTAATCAGCTATTGAGGAACTCCCCAGTACAAAGTGGTGTAGTAGTTAAGAAAAAGCCGACTCAGTACTTCTCGTTTCGTCAATAATTACAATCGCCCCGAGAGGAAAATGGAGGCAAATAAAACGTGAACCTGGACACTGAAAACTCCTTGTATAAAAATAACATGGGTTCTCCGTAACCCGGGCATCCGCCTACAGATGAAAGCATTCAAATGTGAATAGAGCTCGGAGATGTCACCTGCTCGCAATATTCCCCCATCGTATTATTTGTACAATATGAAGTGCTCTTTCGGCTTGCTGATGGATCGTGTGAGTACGTACAGCGCGTTCATGGGTCTCGTTAACAGCCTATTACATAAACCTCTTTGCGAGCATTCTTTTTAGTGGTTATTGTTAACCATTTGGAGCCGCATAGAATAAAAATGTTCATGCTGAGGCCAGTGAAAAGCAGGAAAACGATAAACGTTGCTATCGCACATGTTTATTTAAAAGAAACGCGGATGGAGCCAACGACAAAACGGCAGCTTATGTATAATGGAAAGATTGGGAAAGACCGTAGATAAAGAAAACAGAGATGGCAGTTACATAGCTTATCACAGAAATGTGAGTAGGTTAAAAATGCCAAAACTACTCGTCTGAAGTCCTTCAACAGACAGAATAGAGCTAATTTTGCATTACCCTCTCCGATTATGGACCAGATTTGTGAACACACTGGGTGAGTAAAGTTGACGGACGCAGTAGTTGTTCTTTGTTTAATCAGAGTGGACAAAAACATACACTTTTGGTTAGGAGCAAGAAATAAAGTGATCATGGTTATTGGAGAAAATCAAACTGGGTACAGGATATGAACATTTTGGAGTCATAACGTAGGATGCAGCGTAGAAACCAATCGCAAATATCCACAAATGTGCAAAAATAAGAATGTTTATGCAGTGAGTAATCGTATGGGTTGAGGTGACTGCATTTAGGAGTGAATCACCTTGTTGAATCAGATTCATTGGGTGATGTTTCTTCTTAACGACTGGTGAAACGAGAAAGCTCTAGTTCGCAATATTAATCCAAGGATTGATCCGGTAACATATCGTTTTGCGAGCTATCGGTTTAGTGTCGCTAGTTTGTAGTCTTAACATCAGAGCGACTAGAATGTCTCACTGTAGTTGATCCTGACCGCGGAACATCCTACCGGTTAATCATCAGTATGACATAGGAAGTATCAGTTGTCATAGGTCGTTCGATAGAGAACTTCAATTCCCTCAAGCAAGCTTTTTACAGTGGTGGACTGTAGTGGTCACAGTGTTGCTTGAAAGTATCCTTCACACAAATCTTACGCCAGGATTTTATATTTCAAGGCTTTACTCGCACAGAGCTCAGTTATCCAACAAAGCAATTCACTATTCTTTCGTCCCAAACGAATTTCTAACTCATCGTCTGAATCACATTAATTTCTTCTGATTGATGTTATATCAGTTCACGTTAAATAGGCAGGTACCATGCCAGTCGCACGATTGGAACATGTGTTGAAAAGTACTGTTAAAGTTTCAACGAAAACGTTTTATTCTGTCTTGCACATAAGACCAAACTACCCAGCGATCCATTCTGACAAATCCAATGTTAACTGGTACATTCTCTTGGTGGCTGAATGCTTTAGAGGAGTACACAAAGCTGCTTCCTCTTTGGAACTGACCGACTGATTTAGGTTTACGAGTTCAAAATGAACTTCACCACAACAACGGTTAGCATGGCGTGAAAAATAATACCTATTTGGTGGTTACTTAAAACTCAGAACAAATTAACTCTATCTCTCAGCTTAGGCACTTAAAATGGCCTCACATATTAGTTTGCGCAGTCCGCCGACATGAACGGTGATCCCTCATCTTTTTGGAGCTTGACTTCAACATAACGGGCGACAAAAAGGCTATAGCTGTAAAGGAGTTGCCATTATTGGAGGGTGTTGCATTTGCATGCAGCATACATTCGGATAAATATATTCGCTTTTTGTAGAAAACAAGATGGCTATTCCCACTTCTGAATCCAGTAATCACGAAGGTTTGCTTGATTTCCAAATACTCTCATGGTGCGTTCAGGACAAACGGGTGAGAAAGTCACCATCTTTTCAAATACAAATCCCCTCAGCATTTTAGCTGAATGCGATGCTCTGCAATCGAAGTGCGTTCCCAATTTTCGTTGATGTTATCCCATTTTCCTACTCAGAATCATCGATATGTCGGAAATATGCATCAACTGCAGCACGGACTAATGCGCAACTGACAGTAACACAAAAAATCTATCAAAAGCAACAGAGAAAGCACCGTTTGCCTAGATGCCCAAGCAAATAAGAAACCACATTTTGTGAAGCACAGGGAAACAGTTGAGGTCTCTGTTGCACCAAGCACATAACCCACCGTGTCAACAGAATCAACCATGCCAGGGACTTGATGTAGCAGGCACTTCGTATGCATTACATTCATCGTCTACAGAATGTCTCATAATGGACGCAATAAATAAATCCAAGTTAAACTTTGACATTAAACGAAACTTTCATTTATTTTCTACATAAACATACCTACATTATGAAGGTTTAGTGCCAATAAACCAGTATTTGTAAATACTGAAAAACTGCCCCTTTTTATAACAAGTTGGAGGCAGTATGAGATGTGAGACACGGCATGTTTGACATTTTCAAGCATCACTCGTGCGCAGTCCTCTTCAATTCTTGCTCTTGACTCCACTAAATTCTTTGATTTATTTTCGTGATATACGCGAGCCTTGATCATCCCCTGAAACCAATAATCCAAAGGTGTGAGATCGGGTGACTTTGCGGGCCAAAAGTTTGGAAATCCACTAGCAGTGACTCTGTCATTAGAAAATTGCTCTCGGAGGTAAGTTCTCACTTGGTTTGAGTAGTGGGATGCAGCGCCATGCGGTTGAAAGACGGTGGATAACTTCTTGTGTTGCTTGAGTTGCGGGATAAAATGCGTCTGCAGCGTATGGGGGTAACTGTCACCGGAAACTGTAGCATCAAAGAAAAAGGGACGCAGGAGACACTGAGGAGAATCCCATCCACACACAGAGATGAGCGGAATGGAGATTATGGGTGAGGTACTCGTGAGGAGCTTCACG
The DNA here is from genome assembly GCF_000715545.1 of Opisthorchis viverrini. Taxonomy (NCBI): domain Eukaryota; kingdom Metazoa; phylum Platyhelminthes; class Trematoda; order Opisthorchiida; family Opisthorchiidae; genus Opisthorchis; species Opisthorchis viverrini. The sequence goes on from NW_008751957.1 coordinate 308,419, forward strand.
GGACCACATCACGCAGTTTTGCTTGTTGATTATGCCATCCACAGAAAAAATTGCTTCATTGCTCCATGAAATGTTGGGAACGATTTCTTCATTGTCCAGCAGCCAGTTAGCGAACGTGACATGTCGCTCCTTGTCTTCTTCCGTGATGTTTTTGTAATAAAGTGAAAGGATACGGGTAGAGATGAGGGTGGCGTCTCTCATAATAAGTGCACGCTGGTGCGGATAATGCCGGTCAAATGAGACACCTGAGTTATTGACGAAGATGCCATGGTGCTCTGGGAGTGAATTTAATCGACGGCATTCCGTATAATGGGCGATCTTTCATCCCTCAGAGACTTTCTCCCTTTGCCAGGAAAATCCAATACAGATCCAGTGAACTCAAATTTCGCAATCAAGCGTGTAATGGCCGACACGGTGAAAGGATCTTTGATGAGAACATGTTGGGTATTGTAACCACGAAGTGCAGCGGTGGCGCTTTCACCAAGAGAATAATAGAGTTTCACAATTTCAATGCGCGTACTGCTATCCATCGTAATTAAAAAACAATAACATTTGCATACAAAACCTCTTTTATGTGGCTACTAATATTAAAAAAGTCTATTATCTTTATTTCAATTAATTACGTATATTTACCCAATTAAATTTTGCGTTTATTATGAGACAACCTGTACATTCAGTAGTTGTAGACGAGATGCTATGTTCAGTGATAAAAGGACAACCTCGGTATCTCCCAGCGACACACTAGAATGAACATTCCAGTCGTCAATTGAATGTCAAATACCCTCACCCGTGGTATGATTCTGTCACTGAGGCGCTCCTAGTCAGGATACTCTTGATGATCCCAGCCTTTCTAATTGGTCTGTATTCAACCCTCAGATTGGTAAAGTTTTGCTTTTCCTACTCACCAACAACCTTTGTTTTCTTTGCACCGAGAGCAGACAAACTGCCGTTTACTTTTTTGCTTAACTAGTGCTGCTGACTTTAGTCTATTCTAACACGAGGTTTTGTTTCAGAGCAGCAACCAGATTCCGAAGAGATCAGACTTATCCCTTCGATAGTACCTTTCTTGTATTTGCTTTACACTAGAAAAGTGGTATTCAACTGATGTTGTCAGAGTCGCTGACGGTTAGCCAGCTCGGCAGCCTCGACGTTCTGCGCATTAATTTGACACGCCTACTGCATATGTATCTCGCCGACTGGTTTGGTTCCCTCTTGATGACACTTGTGAATGTTAGGACTGAAGAGAATTAGATTGATCGCCGAATGAATCCTAACATCGTTCACATCTTTCCCTTCACCTTATGCCTTAAGCAAACCAGTGGTTTGGTCTGTTTGGGTCAGCAAGTCTTCCCTTGATCGCTTGCAAAAGTATTCAGGATAAATGTTTCGTAAATAACATATTGTCAGCGGCATATCTTGTGGACAGTTGCTTGACCGAATGCAGTAACGGCGATGCCTCGAATGGTCTTGGGTTCCAAATCACCGGTTGAATACGGATGCATGACAAATAATCCAATTTATCTCAATACTTTGGGTCTGTAGGTTTTTGGACCGCTTTTCATCTGTTTGTTGATACATGGTGCCACTCTTCCCATTCATCAAGGATAGGAAAAGAAACCAGAGAAGCCAATAAATCGAATGCTACGGATCGGAGTGTCGCGAAACTTCGTAGCTGTAAAAGTTAGAGGTGTGGAATTTATACCTTAGTGACAAAGTTTGTCATCTTTAATGAAAGTGGTCGGGCGGTCAATCCAGGGCAGCAGTTCACCATCAACGGAAAATCATACTGGTAATCGGTTTGCACAAACAAGTTGGCTTAATCCCAAATGAGATTTTGGTCAGTTTTTTCAGCTGGATACATTTAGCGGTCGGAAGATTCAGATGAAGCGAACAGTCTGTTTCCATCTTCGGGTGCCTGTTTAAAATATCAAACACTAGTCTATGCAATGTTGGGAGAATAGGCGATAAAACTAGGTTCCTAACCTTCGTGAACTTTCAGTCGAACCATTTGGCACTAGACATAAGAGTAGTCAAAGGTAAGAAACGCAGATGGGTGACACCATGAGGATCAGAGAAAGCGTTCGTGGGTCTCGAATTAAAAAAAGCATGTTTTCATAACAGCGATTTCCGGAAGTTCTTTTGTATGCTGTCTCATTTCGTATGACATCTCAGAGAGATATGATGAATAACCTTTTATATGGTAAGCCTGGGTCCCTGTGAGAAACAGAATGTCTCAAGTTTTGTTTGAAGCGGAGAATATCAGCTTGGCAAAATGCAGCACGGACTTACCACTCAGGGTTCTCATGACAAATCCGGAGCACAAGTGATTAATTCGGAGATGATGGTTACGCAACAAACAAGTATGGAAGGTGGTGCTAGTCTGGAATTTTCTTTGGAGTTGAAGGATTTTACGGGCCAAATCTTATTCGAAATGGTTTGAACGATGAGTTATAAACAAGGGGCTTACACACACAATCCAAGATAAACCGTCTAGTTGTGATAGATAAACAGGTCTTCCCTGACCCCGAGACATCTGTCGTATGTTGTTCATCCGTTCATTTGGCACTTACACTCCAGATTCGAACAATGCACTATGGATGTTACATCATGAGAAGCTTTATTCTTGAGAGAAATAACAACCCAAGATAAATCATCCTGGTAAACCATCTCGGCTTAGGATAACATCAGTCGACTTGTGATACACAATAATCGTTTCCAGCATTCGGGAAGGCATCTAACCGCGTGGTATTCCAATGACTTCCAAAACGGCTTCACAAATAAACTGCACCCCGGTGGCACCTTGATCGGCTGTCAATGTGTCGGCCATCCGATCAACCAACAACTACATAGTGGACGTCGTCCGTTGAAGACTACAAGTCCCAGTTTGGAACAGAAACCGAGAATAAATGAGGTTCAGACTACAGGCCTTCACTCGCCGTAAGTGATTCGCGGACCCTGACGCTGCACCCTGGCGGTCAGCGGTAGACTTGAACACTTGTCAGATCCATGAACGCAGACACTTCAGGCTTGTTGTTTAGCTTAGCCCACCCTTGCGCAAACAGTACCACAGACTGTCAAATTTAATTCTTACTTTCGATATTCTGTATCGTCAACCTTACGCGTGACTTTACGCGCCGTCACCAGTGAGCATTCAACAAAACTGCATGAATGTGCGCATCACACATAATATTAATCACCTGAATTTTGGAATCAGCGTTTCAAGAAACATGTAGCTGGGTGTTGCATATTTTTACAAATTGGTGCTCACCACAGAGAAAGTCGTGGGTGGCTTATCCGCATAAGATGTTCCCCGTTGGTGTGGTAATAAAATAGCATGCATATATATACCACTTGTAGAGAGGATTTATCAGCGATTTCTTGAAGTCTTGCGGAATTTCCATCGTCTCACAAATTATGCGTAAGGGCTAGAAAGGTTCGTTCTTCAATGGCGATCCTCCAGATTCACCAGTTCCGCAAGCAAGTGGTCCAATTTTTTTACTAGATTTCCACTTTGTAGTTGGCTTGTCAGTATCAGCTATAGGTAGGTCAACCAAGTAGATCTTCATTTTAGGTTGTCTTGTGCGGGCTGTATAGCTCTAACCTTCTGGATGATTATGTGTTGGAAAGTGGTGTTTCCAAGTCGACGAAATTCTGTCATGTTTGTTAAATTTGCGGCCAGTTTGCTCGCTTTCTATCATCTGGAGAGAATAACCTTCAGTCCATAGATTAGTCTTTATCCAGAGTAAGCTTTGTTGACGGCTTCAAGCAGCACACATTTGTGGCCATTCACATCCTTCGCTTTCCGCACGTGTTTCGACAGGTTGGATTTGGTGTCCCCCAGTTGCTTTCGGGCCGCCATATTCATCGGGCCTCAGATCGTTTTGACAAAATTCAGATGCTTCTCCTTAACCAAGGTGTATATAAACGAGCCTATCTCACCACAATATTGCCCACCCTTTCTTGCCTTATTCAGATTGTGTTCACAGTATTTGTTCGGATGTATGTTCCTATTCGAGCTAGCTAACTCTCCGGCACATTTCTCACTCGGTGAGCCACTAGCATTTGTGTTCTAGGTTCGCGAAATCTCTATGCTGCTTCCTGACTCTTAATTTCTTTTACATTCAACTTGAGTAGACTCCTTCTTGGTTCATGACTCATCAGATTTCTGAGTACGGCACGTACATTGGCACGAACTGTACTGCAGTTAGTTTGACGCACCACTTTATCATAAGTATATTAGAGATCTCTGCTAGCCGCAGAACAAATAGTCTACTAGGTCTTCGTGTCCACCTTTTGGAAGAGTCCGGGTGACAAGCGATGCCCGTCCCATAGTGAATCACGAATTTGGTAGTGAGAGTATGAATGATACATTATCAATGTTCGTTGATTCTCATCCACAACAGTTCTCACCTTCCAGACTCTCAGTTTTTGAAGTCGCGTTTGCCTTCTACGGTCTTTGCAATATGTTGAAAATAGGGAGTACGTTTGGGAATCCCGCCCCAAGCTTTCGACCGCAAAGTTTGATTCACAAGGTGGTGGGGAATTTAACCGATTCCAGGACACAAGAAGTAAGGCATGCAGTCGACGTAAGCCTCCAGACTTCCAGAGTGTGCAGCATCAAGGACTAACATTTTCCCGCCTATCCTTCCTCGACAGAAATCTGAATGACTTCTTCATAATTATGGAGATGGTTGTCCCCTAAGCGAAACACCACAGCCCCTTTGCATCCCTGACAAAACGACGTCATAAATCTCCTCGCTAAAAAACGTGTGACACATGGACTCGCCGCTCTTCATGGGGCCTCTTCCTTCTGGCTTCTCTTATGTAGCTACACTGTCACAAACTGGTTTCCACTCAGCTTGTCCCAAACAATCACTATATCACCCCAAGCACTGCGAAAGCGAGATAACTCTGTCATAGGATATGTATATGCATGGGAATATATATATATCTATATATATATATATATAAAGTTAAAATCTAATGGTGCCATCAGGTTTACGTGAATTCTTCCACTTGTCTCTGACCAAGAACATCTTATTTGTTGGCACATCGCACTAACATATTACCAAAAAACACCACAATTGGTGTGGAGTAGCATAACAAATTGCAATTAGATCGTCTAGTAGACGACTCATACGATCTCGGAGGAATCGGTAGCGCTGCTAGGTCACGTCTGAATTTTGCGTGATAATGGTCAATGTTCGTTTTGTGTCATTCTGTTTTGTGTCCAAAAAACAGCAGTTCATTCGAGTCAGTAGAACAGTGAAACAAGAACGAAGAGCGTTTTGCTTACAACAAGCCCCAAGGTGGAAATAACTTCTCTCGGATGGTTTTATGACCAGTTGGTCGGTGTGCATTTGCAAAAAACGGGAAACGTGCCTCAAATTCTGTACAACAGTGAACAAGACAAATAGGATAAAGATATCCATACTTGTTTTAGATCCGAAAAACAGTCGTTTCCATTTAGTCGACAGAAAGTTATGATCCTCGTATATAGCTGATATATGTTGTACAGTAAATTAATCATGTGCCTAAGTTTTGATGGATAAACCTTAGTAGAATGTACTAGTCGTGCTTTCTTATTGGGAACAAGCCCAGCTGTAGCACAGTGCAACGTTTGGGGAGAGGAAGAGTAACTCGGCTTCAAAGATAACTTCACTTCCTTGGAGCTAGCTGATCTGGATGTGACCGTCATTCTTAAGATACATGGTGTCAGCTGGTAAAGACAGCCTGCCACTTTTGACTCAGACGGCCATATCATCATCATCATTATCATAGACATTATGAAATCACTGTTCGGCACCAATGCTTTACTGCCGTACAGCCATGATTTATTTGAAAGCCTTATTGTAAAAAAAAGAATAAAAGTAGACGGCGAAACAACTTAGTGCTAGATTAATGCAATCATCCCGAAGTATCTACACCTCCAGACACTCATTCGAGCAATCTGGGTATAAAGTGGAAACAATCACACCACTGACATCCGTTGGCAATCATATCTTGCAGCGTCTCCAACCGGGTACAGGTGAGGGTCACGCGGTCCCCATCCTGGAAGTCAAGTAGCACTGACAGCACCCAAACGCTTCCTAATCCCCTCACACCCCTCTGCCAGGTCAAGGGTTGGACATCTCTCTGTTTCCGCCACTCAAGTTGGACGTGGAAAACAGAACTCTCTTCCGCAAACGATGGTTTGACATACACCACTGACATCGATTGGCAGACATATCTTGCAGCATCTATAACCAGGCGCAGTGGGGATTAGGCGGTCCCCATAATGCAGTAACAAGTGATAAACTTGTGGAAGTTGAATGGCATAGTCCATCAGGGAGAAGTGATATAAGGCCGTAGGGAGACAACAGAACGAACTTGAATGAAGGAGCATAATGATGGCTGATTTAGATGCGGAGATCGTCTTTTGGTGTTCGTATCCTGTTAGCTTGGTATTTTTGGTTCATTTTAAATGGCCGGTTTTTGTGGATTTTTTTCTTCCATCATCGTTCGTGAATACTTCCACGCGGATCGGAAAACTTTTCATCACTATGCAGCAATACTTAACTCGGAGATTTGAGCCGGCCATGATACATTCCACTCCACTGATTGTCTGGATGGGAAATTGCACATCCTCAGCCGCTGTAGGGTCAGTCTATGGTGTAAAATGAGATTCGGGTTAATCTGTGACAGAGAAATGTTTTTGCTCTATACTCATACAAGCCGGATTTGCATTCTCTTGGCATAGATTACTACTTATTAATTGATGGAAACCATTACCATGAAAAGCATATTAGGCGGTCCCTTCACCGATGCGAGAGTAATTTGCAAATCAGTTTGGCTTGTCATCTTTACATTCCTTTAGGCATAGTTGCAATTCAACCAGACGGTTTAGCACGCGGAAAAAGAAGAAAGCCGCGAATGAATGACACTGATCGTCTGGAAGCGTAAATGACTTTGACACGGAACAAACCACTTAATGGACAGTAGGGAATTACGAAAATGCATGCCATGCTCGGATTTGCTAAGTATTTCACCCGTCCTCTAGTACAACGAAGGCTGGTCACGGAGAGCAGGGAAAACCTGATGAGTACTATCTTCATTTCAGAGAAAATCCAAACTCCACAAAGAGGAGTGTAGTCATCGTTCGAACAGAAAACCATACTGACTCAACACAATTAAACAATATTTTTGAAATATAGCACCAACCCGTTTATGAGAGGATAGATATTATAACCAGTACCCTTTTTGACGGGAGAAGCTCTATTTACAGGTTTTGGGATAGCTGAAAAAGATAGATGAAAATTCTCAAGAGACTTCAATACTTTATTCAAACACTGCTCCCTATACTAAAAATGGCCAAGTTAAAATCAACGACGTTATTTACACAAGAAAGCCAGTTCGAGAGTGCCGTATGAGCTGCGACTTTTCGAATGCGAATCAGTAACTTCTGTGCCCTTCATGGCTGGGATATTCGTTGCGTTTCTCTAGCTTTTTCTCCGTTACCACTCTCCTCCTAGTAATCAGACGCATGACTGATGTGTGAATTAATCAATGTTCCGTAGTACATATCTGTTTATATCACCACAAGACCATACTATTTTTGTATCTATCCGTAACACTGACCAGTAATGTTATGATTTCTTTGACGTAAATAAAGTCACTCCTCTGACATGCCAAATACCAGTGAGAAATTTATAGTTCAGATTATAAAACTATTTCTGTGTACGTAACGCTACCTAGTGAATTCTGACTGGTAGGGTCTCAAACATGCCAAAGTGTGTTATCCATAACCCAGCTAATGTTTGCCTTGAAAAAAAAACAAGGAGAATGTTAGAAGATTATCCACACACTCATCAGAAGTAGAAAGAAATGAATCATTAGGTTTTTGAGAGGGAAACGCTGTGGAATATAATCAAACTCTTTTCCGACAAGAGACAGCTATGGATTTGTTCCAAGAATTGTTTGAACCCAATGAGAGGCTTCGATTGTAAATTCTACACTGGAGATCTGATAAAATTCTGGCTGAACACGTCTTAATTACACTCACCGGGGTAGAGGTTACCATGAGAAATTAGGTGGTCCTACGGTTCTATCGCATGGTCCTAGTGCGATACTGCATACATAGAGAACCATACACGATTTCGAATAGTGGAAAACACAGATAACTGGAACTGACCTGATGTACTTCCCATTCCGTACCATATCTCGACCGAAAGCTGTCATCTTAACACGTTGGTCGGGCGTCTATGTTGCAATAATCCTGCGGGCTATATTGACCGGAACTCAGTTCCTCAAAGTTGAACCACGTCAGGAAGGCCGACGGGGAGCAGCCCAACGAAGAACGGTGAGTCTCCGTACTACAAGAAATTGTATTACGAGGCCGTCTGGAGGTAAAGTCATGGTGTCCTTTGTGATAGGAGTGCGAGAGCAGTAAGCTGTTTCACTCAGGCGACCAACACATCCATATTTGAGGAAGCAGCGAGATGCGTTCCCCCGAGGAAGAACAGGTCAGAAAAGGTCAGCCCTAAATGCTACACAATCCATTTGTCCAACGGTTGACCGTGATCACCGACATATTATTCAGTACTTTTAAAACCAGAGGCTGATAGTGTTTAGAGGGCACCTGCTGTGCACAGCCTCATTAAGTCAGACAGTTATGCCATGTGTCCTGCACCCTCGTGCCAGGCCAGCCCCCACAGTGGCCCGGGTTTGTCTATAGAGTCATAGGCTCCAGGTTCCTCAAGAAAGCACAAACCACCGCTCTCTTACTGCTCTGACGTTTGAGTCTCAAGCCTCGGAAAAAACCTAACTGTTTCTACTGGTGTGTGGGTCAAAGATTTGTGAGTCGAGTCTCAGGGTGAGATACCTTAACCAAATCCCATTCTTCCGCCTGGGTGACCGGGAATTATCATTAGCCCTTACAACTCTTCCTACACCTCCCTCACCACAGTCCTTCTGATTCACTTATCCGATAGTTATTTAATCACTGCTCTGCATTTAAGCTTCCGTCCAGTATTTAATAAAAATAGATACATATAAATAAATTAGATAACCGATTGTTTAATTCAGAGCACCTGTCCCACATTTCTGCTTTCAACGTCCCTACTCCGTGCCAACTTGTTAAACAGATAACTCTTGTTCATACCTTGTTCTCGATTCCGATCAATATAAGTTACGTCTCTGAAACGCGCATACAAGACTCAATCACTCGAGATAAACCCAGATTCCTTGCACTTTACTCTTCAGTAGTCTGGCGATTCTAATGCAATGGCCCGTGGTATCTACGGCGTGAGAGTTGTGCTTGGTCCCACGGCCGAATGCGCCTAACTGGACTAGATTCCAATAAATAGTCGTCTTTGCGTTGTCAGGTTGACTGGTTCAATCAATATGAGTGTATCCCGATGTAATCAACGATGTTTGTTGTGTCAGTATAGGCCCCGATAGGCGGCAGCTTTGACGCCGAGGACACCTCCCATGATGATTTTTTACGGCTACTCCGGTTAGCGAGATATTATGGTTGTGGTCGGTGATATGAGTGCTCAAGTTGGCTCAGTAAGTCTTGAAGAAGCCCATCTTTGACGCCGATTCGGGTTTAGCGCTCACTACAGAGTCGCTAGTGATCGTGCTCCGAAATGTCTTTAATGAGGTAAAACTCCAACAAAATGGATAACGGTGATTCCAGTGTTCAGTAGGACTGCAAAACCATCGGGCATCAGCCTAGTGGTCGCAGCTTTCAAGGTGTTCTCCGATTGATCCAACACAGATTGATCCGTCATCGGCCAGTTTAGATTCGCTAAAATCATCGGAGTTTCCTTCTAGCCAGAGCTAAACTGACCCCATCGTTACTTTGCGGCAAGTGTTGAAGGTGCACCACACTTTTCGACGACCAACACGGGTTGTTTTTCCAGACCTCATACCTGCTTCTGATTTAATTGATTCTCAGACACCGTAGGATTATTTGCCGATGAAAGGTGTTCCTTCTAAATTGTCTCAGAAAGTATTTATATGCCTTCTCCCGTGGATGCGTGCATAGCCACGACAGATTATCTCCTGATTTTACCTGATCCACTTGCGTCAAGCGATGTCCCTCGTCGCCCTTTCTCTATGACTTCGTAACCGATATGCTGTTTAAGTCTTCTTCACTTGCCCTTAAACCTCGGGTATCGAGATACTACTGGGGATTTCGCTCGAAAACAATGAGCACGCCAACAATTATGCTAGTCATGGATCACACCGGTAAGAAATGCAAACTATTTTCAATAAATCAAATAATTCAGCTAAACAGTTCGGCATTCTCCTGGCACCATCAAAGTGTAGAGTGCTGCTGCAGCCTTGGGTGAGTAGAAGGATTAAACCGTTTCCCAAATCGGGAAGGCTAAGGTAGCATTTGCTAACTTCCGACATTTCTGGCGCCGAAGTGATATCAGCTTGGCTCTTATTGGAGGAAGGTACATCATCGCGGTCTGATTTGTCCCAATTTATAGCTCCGATACGCGGCAGCTTCTTGTGGAAGACCCTCGGAAGATCTGTGTGTTTAACCATTGGTGTCTCCAAAGAGTGGTTTAGGTTTGATGGGAACTTTAGATCAGTATTGCTATGGTGCACCAGTTAGTTTTCGGGATATCCACTCCGGTGGTCACACTTCACAGGCTAGGCCGGTTAGGCCGTTTGCTTCATATCTCACAGGACCGTTTGCCTCGCAGAGCCATTTTCGACAGGCCTTTTTCCAGATGAAATCGGTCCGGAGACGGTCAGTCTATGACCTGGTAACGAAGTCAACTCAGTGGAGTTGGTAAATGCCACCTTCTCGGATGGGGACCGCGGGAAGATACAAACCAATGGAAAGTCATCCTGACAAACATGGCTGTGTAACGTAACCGGATGTAGACTTGCATCAAAGCTATCGCCTCCACAGTGTGGCTGTCACTCTCTGCTTCACTGAACAAACAGAACCATTCGTCGTCAACAAATTGAACTGGCTATCACCTCCAATAAACAGCCCTCATTTTTTATTCTCTTTGGTGAAGAGAATGAAATCCGATCCACGGTTTGTGAGCCGAAAAATCCAACCAAACTCGACATATCTATCAGGAAGGTCAGCTTCCTGAAAGCAACCACTGAATGCCCGGAACCTACGGCGACTCAGCTCCGCTGGGTGTTGACCAGACAGACAACGCCCCCTCAATATGCAGCGCGTCACAGCCTTGCATCAAACCCAGACAGCGCGAGTCAGCGTTGATCAAGGACAGACAACGCCTCCGCAATATGCAGCACGTCGCTGCCTCGCACTAAAGCCAGACCACGTGCGTCAGCATTGGACGAAGTCCAGACAGTGTCCTTCTAATAAAAAGCTTGAGTCCGTTGTACTTTTCGCACTCGCGCTCTCGCAACCACTTTGTTGGAATATAGCTATTGTGTTCCCTTCCGCGAGCCTTTTTCTCTCCGACACTAGGCACTGGAGCGGGTCAGCAGCAAATACCACAGGTCGACGAATCAGCAGATATAACAATATCATATCAATATCTTTTTCTTTAAGACATGATGTGAACTTTCCAGGAAAACAAAATTTACCAGCGGATGTCCACAAAATGCCACGTCTTTATTTGTCCATGTTTTTTATGTAACTAACTCGCTCATTGCCATTGAAAAACAACTAACAACCGCCTTTCGACATTGTGTGATCCGGACTAAAACAAGAAATATTCACGTTTTCATCGCTTTTTTGTGTCGCCATTTAGCTGCCCAAAAATGGCGTTCAAACCTCCTACAATCCAGTGAAGGCAACTAAAATTTCATTTTTGGGATAAGAGATGGTGTTAACTGAATGTATCATTGTCAGTATGACACTCTTGCAATTGAAGTCAGTGACAGCGAAATAAGCCTGTTTACTACAGAACGAAAGGGTGCTACTAGGTTTGACATCCGTACTACTAGTGGGTTTAATGAAGGGCGTGGTTTTTCACAGGCCTCTGAGAGCTTTTAACCGCGTTAGTTTCGTGTCTGATATCAGCGGAAAAAGTAATCACAGAAAACCGCGTACATTATGTTGAATCATACCGCTAGATTACCAAAAAATTTTCCGAACAGTTCAATTCACTGGCCTACCACCGTAAAACTAGTCGTTCGCGCAGGTCGGTGCACGTATACTTCACTTTAAAAGATCACGTTAGTGCTGACACGCTAGCATCACTTTTGCACAGGCAACAACCTAATTCTGGTGTGTTATATCACGGTTATTTTCGTAACATCTTGGTTAGGAGCACTCGTCATTTATTGACGGCAACGAAACCCATGACCTCCGTCACACAGCTACCAATGAATGTGGAACTATAAATGGAGAGATTTGTAGTAGTTCTGGAGACAACACAGGGTGTCACCGAAGCTCATTTCGTCAGTCAACATTATATTCTAGATGGTACAGATCATCTGTGCTTCAGAAAGGTTATCAGTTATTCAGATTTTGTGGTTGTCATCGGTTTTACTACTAACCAGTATACAAACTCATTAGCTGGATACCGTAAAGTGAAATGCCGAAGCGAAGCGCATATTGGAATAGCTAACTGATAGTCGCTGTAGTTCTCCATGTTTTTGACCTGTTCTTGTACTAGAAACAAAGCGATATTTGTAAATAGTTCAAGGTGTTACCACCATACGCTACTTCTGAGTGATAGTAATGCACAGACGCCCTGAATTTCACTGTTGTGTTCGAGTAAGGATAATCTGCCAATCGAAACTTGACGCGATCGCTGAACGAACCCTATAAGACGGCTTTAGTACTGAGGTGATTTTGTGGCGTCCAACATATGGTAAGTTGTGTAAATTCAGTCAGCCAATGCAACTATACCGGGATCTTATTCGAGACACACCATTCATAGAGGCATGGTTTACTACATTTCGGACTGTTCCTTCAAAATTTACACATCGCGGTAACCCGAAATGATAGGCGTTCTATGGAGCTGTGATCCACTCATTACCATACTTATTATTAGAGCACAATATTTCTCTATTTTCTTCTGAATGCAGTTCCTGTGCGTTCATCTCAAGTAGTTTAGTACCTAGATCATGGCTACCTGATCACAGAGTAGAGGACGCTCATGAAAAACTCATCCTAAGGGGGTAGTCATCAACCACGTGATCTTTACACCATAACTTTGTTTGTTTGAAAAATTACTATGTCCAAATAGTTTCTGAAAAATAGTTGACCGAGAGATAGTTGTGAATTAATTCTTGCCTGAAAAGGCCATTAGTATTTTTCATTCAGTTGTTGTTATCGTGACAAAGATGCAGGTGGCACTTCGAACTGAGTATACCGGGAACAACAAATTATTGGCCAATCACAGGCCAGGAAGTCCACGATTTTCCCACCCGATGAAGAAAACCTTAGTTAGGAGCTAATAATTAGGCCAAATTTCCTTGTGTGTCAGCCAGTAATCTTTCTTTCAGAAGGGTGATTCCACCAGAGCTCAGATAATTTTCATAGCTTTCAGTTGAAACTGCATTTCTTCAAGTAAATGAGTTTGTTAGTAGTTAGTGAATGTACACGCTTCCCAAAATCTCAGTCATTTTACTCTGAGACCACCGGTTTTTTGTGTCTAGAACTTCATAAACAACAGGGCCTCCATGATTTTTCTTTGCAATGCTCAGAAAGTTATTAGAAGTAAATATATTACTGTGGCACCCGTTACTCTTTTTACACTGAAAATATGAGAGTACAATGGAAATAATCCGCAAGGAGTTTATCCATGCTGAGTCCACCGGTGCGCAACGAACTTCAAGCACAGTCTGCTGGCAAAACCTTTTTCAGAAAATCAATGTACTGGCCAGCAAATAAATCGTATGTTCCGCAGGTAAAACTTTCTGAATATTTATAATCTCCCATATTTGCTTCTAGCAAACTAATTAGGGTCACCGGTTGTTGCCCTATAAGGAGTGTTCTCCTCGATTTTCCGGACACTTTCAGCGTTCAGTAAGAGGCTTATTGAATGGTTAATCAAAAAATTTGTCCCGTACTCAATTTGCTGTGTTGTGCGAACTAAACTTAACGTGTGAAGGCGACCTTGGTGCTGCAGTCAGCAATCCTGGGGTAGCAAGTGCAAAAATCCACTACTTACATTCACTGATTCTTTGCAACTTTCCTCCATCCTAAACAACTATAAGCGATAATTTCATCAAAGTGATACGAAATTTAGTGTAGAATGTGCATAAAATAAACATTTCCACATTTGACGGCATCAGACTTACAATTAGACAGAAGAACCACCGGATCTCATTGGTCGATGTGTTGGGGAAAAGAAGTCTTCAGAGGATATGAGCATCTTGCGTGTTACGGGAAAAGACACACAGATCAAATATTTAACTATAACTAAGGTGGAGAAACAACGAAAAGTCCTTGTGTTTGGGTGTCCCTTGTCATCGTTATCATTATCACTAGAATTGTCGTGTACTTCAAAATGTTCATCGGCATCTTCATCAACTTCATCATGACTGCTAACAGAATCGGCAACATCCTAATCATTCTCCTCATCCACATCATTATCATTACCATGATCATTATCAGCACCTTTACCACAATCATTATTATTATTGAAATTAATAAAAGAAAAAACTGATCACTACCGTCATCATCAAAAGTAGTAGTTGTACTAGATGAGAACACCGGTCCTCCAGTCAGATGATTTGAATAGAAACTGACATCATTGAAGCTAATGACGTAAGTTAGCCACGATATCGTCCAGTGTCTTCAGCCAAGCACAGGGACGGTCGGGTGAATTCCATCCTGGAAGGCGAACCACACCAGCAGCACCGAAACTTTTCCCCTAATTCCCTTCTACCATGCCACTTTCTGTCTGCCTCTAGATTTCCGCCACTCCAAATTAACCACAGAAAACAGCGCTAATCTCGACAGGCGATAACTTGACACGCCTAACACATCGCTCAACCTTTTTAACCGGCAGCACATGATGCATTATTCAGGGAAGTATCCTCAGTGGTGGTCGTCAGATGACAATAAACGTTCTTTCCACGAGTCGTCTAATCTGAGGTCTTCAACTGCTAAGGCAGCTGAGTGCATGACCATACAACCTGTCTACGCCTGATAGCCTTCAGTTTAACTGTTCTCTACCCATCAATGCCGCTCATAAGTCACCCACGCACTCACAAGCCACACACAATAGTGTAGACTGTGGTAGCTCCACGCAGAAGGCACGCGATTAGGGTGACGCATACCTTGATTAACGTCTACATCAGTGCATGATCTTATGTTGACGTACTGCGTGGAATATGCCAATAAACATGGTTTGTGCCACAATATCAAAGACTAACATGGGGCTAGCAACACTTCGCAAGTTCGCACACCAGAAATTGGTGTTGGTAGGTTCCGTTGCAAGATGATGAGTTGATATCCTCCAGAATTCCGACTATCCGAAACAGAACTTTCGTGTTATCATTTCGGTGGAACTAGGGTACAAGCTGAATGTTCAAACTATCTTTCGATGCTGTGTTCAAAGGAACAGAACACCTTTCATGTAGATCAGGTTAGGCGGCTTAGTGCTTTCGATTTAATGCGGCTTCCAACGTTTAACAATAACGATCGGAAGTTAGAGATTTAGAATACTCAAGAAAATCTCCAGCCTTGTGATGCAGTTTCCACTTGCTTGGACGAAACTCAACATAAGCTTGATGATTATGCCATCATAGTGTTAGCTGATTGTGAGAATTAAGTTTCGTACGTATATCGGTATAACTAGACTAACTAGAGATCAAGAATTAAGCAAGGCATAACAAGTAGCACGTATGTATTCGAATTGGCGAATATGTACAGCATATGGAATATTGAAACAAGAAGATAATAAATAGAGCAATGAATAGAGTATCAATCATGTTCATTACATCCGGTACACCTTGAATGAGCATGTGGGTGTTTATAGTCCAGTGGTGGTCTTGATTCCAATCTTTCGGATCCTCTCGGAATGGAAACCTTAGATTCTTCAAACACGTTTTGTTCGCATACCATAAGATCATCCACAAAGGACTCGTTAGTATTCGACACAGCAGGAGTGCCGTTAACAGACTGACCTCTGGTATTGAACTCCACCTAATCAATGTCTCCGATGACAAGAGAGGTCATCCAAATCGAGAATCATGACCGTCCGTTTGCCATTTGATGAATGTACTATTCCTGTAGCAGGTCATAATTCATTACCCTTGAAAAATGTAACATCAGCCGTTTTGGCACAGTCAAGACTTGTACGCAACGAACGAGATCTAAATAAAAGCGCGGGACTCATCCCACTAACGGAATGAACGGGATTCCTGTATTGCATTAGAAAATTAGCAATCCCATGGTCCAATTCCACAAAAGCAGTAAAGGAGGATAAAATGGCACATATCAGTGTTCGGACAGAATTCTCAGCAAGTCCGTTTGACTGGGGTGTCGTGGAGAAGTAAACAGATGTCGATATCCAAGACCTTCTAACCATTCCTCGAGGAATTTTGCAGTGAAGTGTGTGCCGCTGTCAGTGACCAAAACACATTCATGGCTGAATGCTTTTTTCAATGCTTGCTGTGTAAATTCGGCACTTGGGGACGTAGTTATGAAAACTTCAGGCCAACGTGAATATGCGTCAATAGCAATTAAAGCATAGCATTTCCCGAGAAAAGGACCACAGTAGTCGGCATGAACTCGTTGAAATGTTTCACATGTAGCTAACCACAAATACCACTGTGAAGACTTGTTATGAATTCTATGTGCACATTTAACACAATTCTTCGCAGTGTGCTTGATATCAGCATTCAGTTCTGGCTACCAGCATGACGAGCGTGCAAAACATTTCATTTTATAAACACCAAGATGACCAGAGTTCAGATATGCAAGAACAGTCGCTCACGGAGCCGGTTGAATGGTAGCTCTATCCTCAAAACACAACAAACCATCCAGAGTAATAGACAAGCTTTCTCAGCGACAGTAAAAAGCGGGAAATCGGCGTCACTCTTGCTGCGTCCGGTCACGTCGCAGTGCCGAAAGAATGGGAGCAAAATATCTTTTAGTATCAGTAACAAGCGCATGCCGCTTGACTGGTAATGGTTGAATCAATAAACAAACTGAATTGTTTGAATTAGACTCGCATGATGGAATTCTTGACAAGAAATCTGCATAGGAAATCATTTTCGCACTACGATGAACAATTGGGTAGGTATACGAACTCAGTGCAATAATCCACCATCGAGGCAGATGACTTCGCCAGAGACTTTGTTGGATGATACAAGAACTTCAAAGCCTCAGTGGTAAAGTTTCATCCAAAAAGATATTTATGAAGCCGTTTGACAGCCCAATATACCGAAAGTGCTTCTTGTTTAATCAGAGAATATCCATGTCCGGTTTTCGAAAGTCGACGGGAAATGCAGATCACCCGTCCATCAAACTGTTCATGGATTGCTTCCATTCCAGTGGGGGAAGCATCAGTAATGATGTTCGAATGATGTTTGGCGGAAAATGGCTTCAAAACAGCTGAAGTCTGAAGATAACCAAGCAGTATAGGCAACGTCTTTTCATGGTTATAGGACCAAGAAAATTGATCAACAAATATGACATCAAACAGGCAACTTGCATGCTTAGAAAAATTAAGAATAAAACGAGAGCAATACTTGAGTGCTCCCGGAACTGAACGCTGGTGATGGCGCGTTTACTAAAGGAGATAGATGGTCTTTACCGGGTTTAAAACCGATACCATTCACAATATAGCCAAGGCATGAAAAAGATGGAACACCAAAAGTGCATTTGTCAGGCTAAATGGTTACACTGAACTCAGAAAGACGCTTTCGTAAAGACAGCAGACGCATACCATGGGTAGCTTTGTCAGCAGCGTGCACAATGACGTCATCTCGGTACTTCTCAAAACCCTTTAAATCTTTTGCAATAGTATTCATAACGTTTTGAAATACAGCTGGTGAAACATTCAGACGAAAAAGAAGGAAATTATATCGGAATAACCCTAAAGGTGTGTTGGTAACGGTAAGATTACCAGAGGCTACGTCCAGTGGTATTTGATCAATTTTGGAAAGTAAAGGCACCAAATAAACGATAAAGTACATCTTCGGGCTCTTCCATGGTGCATGTACGTCGTAGTAACCGCATATTTAGCGTTAGCTAGTAGTCTCCACAAATGCTCGGAGTAAAACCATCAGCTTTTATTGGGGTAACCGTCGGAGTTGCCCAATTCGATGATTCGATGGGAGTCAGTATTCCTTTCGCACACACTGAATTTAATGCTTGATGAACGGGTTGCTGTAAGCCAAATGGAATAATTCGTCTCTCAAGAAATATAGGATCTCCTGTAACTTCGAGTCTCACCTTGGGTATTTCCATGCCAGCTGTAGCCTCAGAACATCTGAGAATCAGTTGTTTGAGTTCATTCTCATTCACAGAAGTCGGTAAGGTGATACTGGTTTGCAGTGAGTGCAGAACTTTGATTCCGAAAATAGATGGTCCCGAGGTTGGAAACAAAAAATTACAATCGATAGAAGTACCTTAATGTAATCTCACAGGAATCGTGCAACTACCAAATAGAGGTACAGAATGTTCAGTGATACCGCGAATAATAACATCTGTAGGCACTATCACGGCACTGGGGTAGAATGCAGTTAGATCTGATTGTGGAATCATGGACTCAACACTACCAGTATCAACAATAAAGTCATGCTTTTGACCAGAAGCGGATATCAACGTTTTAAAAATATGTGACGAATTTTGGGACAAAACAGACAGAGGAAGAGTAGAGATATCTTCAGATAGTGGTTTCACTTCAGTATTTGGGTCAGAAGTTAAGTGACACACTTTCTTGGACTTACAGAGAGGTTGAATGTGTCCTGTTTTACCGCAGATAAAACACTTCGCTTGTCTGTGACGGCATGAATATTTGGAACGCTTCCGTCCACAAGATTCACATTCCCCAAATTTTTGAACCAACAAATTAGAGTTACGACCTGTGAAGTGACGTGTTGATGGATTTGGGGCACGAGAATCTGTTCGAGTTTTGAATTTGTTGTTCGTCTGCATCCTTGAATTATTTCTTTTAGAATAATTTAACTAGACTGTTTCCTCAATATTCGTTACATGCTTCACATCTTCATACTGCTCACACATTTTCTGAATAGTTTGAAATTTCTTATCCGGACAGAGCAGCAGCTTCTGCTGTAATTCGGGCAGTTGAATGCCAGCAAAGAGTCTATCACACAGTTGGTCTTCCAATTGGGCACCGTAGTCACATTTGGCTGCCTGTGTCTGCAGCTGCAATACGAAATCACGAAACGACTGAGAATGGGAGCGGGTCAACATATTGAGCCCGACTCTTTCGGCTGCTACGAAACTAATCGGTTTGAAGTGTTAAAGAACCTTTTTCTTCAACGCATTGTAAGAAATATCGATCGGAGATTCAGGATATACTAGATTCTTGATCACTGTACACGCCAACAAAATGTAGAAACTATGCCGTGAGTTTCTTTCATCCACATCAGATTTTGTGAGACACGATATATCACTCCGTACCATATAATCCTCTACGTCACGCGCAGTTGAATTAACTTCTAATGGTTCCATTTCAGCACGCATGATGAACTGTTCCAATCGTGACGCCTAAATGTGAGAATTATGTTCCGCACGCATATCGGTATAACCGGACGAACTAGAAGCACAGAATTCAGCACAGCGTAACAAGTAGCACGTATATATTCGAATTGGCGTGTATGTACAGCATATGGAATATTAAAACAAGAGAATAATGAATAGAGCTGTGAATAGAGTAACAATCACGTTCATCAAACTGATGCATGAGGCTATTTAGACAGGCCAAAATGATCAAATAAACGTGTCCAGCCAAAACCATACCCTGTTCAAGTTGGACAGTCTCAGTATTTTTAATGAAATATCTGAAATTAATTCGGAAGTTGACCCCATAAACTCATCCGCGTTTGCAGGAATCTGACAATTGATTAGGGATAATTTCATTCTCTCGACTAGGCGATGGCACAACCGTTAAGCACACATTCAAAGAGATTTCTGCGGTAAAAGAATAACAAATAGTCATTTCAGTTGGGAGGCGAATTCCAGATTGTTCGTTTTGATATCCTATTCGTTTTAAGTATCGGATCGTTACTTGCTGGATGTTTGAACGGAACAATCACCAAACACCAGACAACAGGCGGTAGAATCAAGTGGTTGTTTTCGGATGAAACTGCAAAGGCGGTAGTATCATCCGGGGTTGCGCTGACAAAATCCAACTGCACTGTGCTGCAGTAAAAGTAGAAGGACTATTCATCACAGGTCACCTTATCGTTTGCTGACTCATTTAGAGAGAGATTATTGCCACATCAATTCATTTTGAAAAAGTTGTTAGCTAGAATCTACTCAGGTGGCCTCTTTGGAATTTCGCTACTTGCATACTTCACAAGCACGCCTACCGAGTGACTGCCGAACCATTCCTGATTTTCTGTGCATAGGCAGAATAAACAGGCGGAAATCTGCCAGCTGTCAAAATCCAACCTGTGAACACCCAACATCCAGCAGAAAATCCGCGTTTGTGGGCTCAAAAAATTGAAGACGAACGCTGAAATACTGTCACCGGTTGTCATAAACTGAAGCGTCGACATGCACGTTAAAGTGATTCACTCTTAAAACTGTTTTAGCTTTCAAAAGCTGAGAAGCTTGGACACATGTGGGCTTGTGCAATGTCATATTTTTGTGGTAGTATTTAGTTGCATAATATAGGACCTGAAACATTTTCATGCAATCAGCCTCTTCGTACCCACTGAAGCTTGAGCTAAACTTTTGAGTGGAAAAAGCTCAAGCGTGGACTAACACGAGAAATTCATTGCTTTCTTGTAGCCGATTTGGGGGTTTGCAGAATTCGAATTCACAGAGCCCGTTTGCTCCTGTTTCGTGGTAGTTGTTCGGTTCAGCCCTTCCTCACTCAACAGTACGTATACTTGACTGCACTTGGATTTCAATTCAAGGCACCTAACTTGTGCGGGAAGCTTGCTACTACAACTCCATTACCACGCAAGCTGGACATGCTCGAATAATCGGGTCCAAACGATTGGGCGCTGTGATCAGCTGGGCCGATGACTCAAACAACGAACCAGGAACTGTCCTGGTTGCGTCGATCGGTCGACCTGCCAGTCAAGGCTTCCCCGTCAGGTAGCCCATGGACGTCTGAAGCCTGATGAACACTATTTTTATAGGTATGTGGATGCAGCATACGTAGAATTCACGTCTAAGTCACTCTGATGTGAACAGTCTCCCTCCTGTCCTGGTGCAATTATTCTCCCAAGTCCAGACCAAAAGGGGGGAAGTGCTGAAGTCAAGTTTTGCTCTCATCAGCAGTGCGCTTCCTTGACAGTGCAGCAGGTTGAACCGCCGGCATTTGACATGTGCGGCGAATGTTCTAATACACCACCAGAGCGCCTTAGATCCACCTGAATTATCACATATGAACAAGTGAACGTGTTTCAGAAGAGCTTGATAAACGATCAGTAGTTTTTATTTGGGCAACGTTTTGCTTTTGGCACAAAAGCTTCATCAGGCCGAGTGAACAGGTAAGCAAATGGGACAGGTTATAAGATATGATCTGATAATCTGGAGAAGACATACTGATTGGTTTCCCGTCTATCTTATTACCTTGCCAATTTGGTGACCTGTTTACTTGACCTGATGAAGCTTTTGTGTCAAAAGCGAAATGTTGCCTAAATAAAAACTACCGATCGTTTACCAAGCTGTTCTGAAACAATGACTTCTCAATCAGTTCCAAACGTTTTCCAGGTGAACGTGTTGTTATCAAAGGCACACAAGGTTTCCGGGATTCAAATCCCTCTAAGTCCATGGATCTGAACTGCTGAAATGCTCTAATTGGAGTGAAATGGGTGTTCAATGCTTCTTCTTCTCGGGGTCGACTAATCTTGATAGTTGTGCTTGAATAAGAAAAAAATCGTTCAAATGAAAACAGTGCGAGTGCGATCCATCTGTTGTCTCAGTCTGTTAAGTAAATAGAAAATCCCAAACTCATAGGATCAAGCGTTATTTGAGAGAAATGTTATAAAATTATTCAGCATTCAGCATCGTAAACCGTGTTCATGAAAGTGACCACGTTCGCTAGCTAAGGAATCGACTTTTGTAACCCTCACGTGTTATTAGCGAACTGAACTCACTTGCAAACTGCATACGGTTAAAGAGAATCCAAAATGAATCTCTCGTTTATATTACTGTTTAGCTGTGTGAGTCAAACAAGGAGCACTTTGTACTACGGCTGGAACGATGTCTGAAGTGTGGCGGCCTCTTTCCCCCACACAACAAAAATTTTCTG
>NW_008751957.1:330793-339502 GCF_000715545.1 Opisthorchis viverrini
CTGTTTACTTGTCCTGATGAAGCTTTTGTGTCAAAAGCGAAATGTTGCCTAAATAAAAACTACCGATCGTTTACCAAGCTGTTCTGAAACAATGACTTCTCAATCAGTTCCAAACGTTTTCCAGGTGAACGTGTTGTTATCAAAGGCACACAAGGTTTCCGGGATTCAAATCCCTCTAAGTCCATGGATCTGAACTGCTGAAATGCTCTAATTGGAGTGAAATGGGTGTTCAATGCTTCTTCTTCTCGGGGTTGACTAATCTTGATAGTTGTGCTTGAATAAGAAAAAAATCGTTCAAATGAAAACAGTGCGAGTGCGATCCATCTGTTGTCTCAGTCTGTTAAGTAAATAGAAAATCCCAAACTCATAGGATCAAGCGTTATTTGAGAGAAATGTTATAAAATTATTCAGCATTCAGCATCGTAAACCGTGTTCATGAAAGTGACCACGTTCGCTAGCTAAGGAATCGACTTTTGTAACCCTCACGTGTTATTAGCGAACTGAACTCACTTGCAAACTGCATACGGTTAAAGAGAATCCAAAATGAATCTCTCGTTTATATTACTGTTTAGCTGTGTGAGTCAAACAAGGAGCACTTTGTACTACGGCTGGAACGATATCTGACGTGTAGCGGCATGTTTCCCTAACACAACAATATTTCTGGGGGATGCTGAATGCCATTCGACAGTTCATTGCCGGTTTAGCCCTTCTCGGGGATAACACCCACTTGATGAGCCCCAAAAATGTTAAAACGGAAAGTGGGATGTCGATGAGCTTTTGAGAGTCGTAGAAGTAGTACCTTGTGTGAAGAAGAAGATGCCCTTCGTTGTTTACAGTAATGAACCCTTCCACCGTAATGTGGTCCATAAGACTGTCCCTTTTTTGTACATACTGAATTTGCGGTGGGTCCGTTTTTTTTCCAAAAACCAATGACAGCTTTCAACGAATGCTCTTGTTTGCACACAAATTTCGTTTTGACAGGCAACTCAACTGAATCAAACTGAATCCTATGTTTGTGATGGCTTATGACGTGCAACGCTTAGATGCTCATGGTTTTTTTATATATGGCATCCATATCAGGATTGTTGACCAGACCACAGCGCATGCCTATTTGTGGATATTTTTGATCGCCATAAAGCTACGAGTTATATCGTGTGCATCACTGATACGCGTAGTTGTTTCCTTCAATCTTTGTTTGTTTTAGGTAGTGCACCATCTGAGACCAACTTTCAAACAGATGCATCCAAATCTATCGAGGTTAGACCTCAAACTTTGTAGTTCGTCGGCGTCCAAAATGCACCCACCGCTCAGCATTTGTTGGACCCCTGGATGCCCATGAACATTTGGTATACGGCAAGCAATTTGCGCGGGGCATATTGTTGCGCCCGTACAAAACTCAGATACCCATTTGGATTCTAGGGAATGAGGTCAGCGGGAAAACACCTAGAGGAACAAACAGCCAATGTAAGCCCAATGTCCGGTAAAAAGTTCCTCACCACTTGAAAGCTGGGTCTCACACAACGATTTTGCACAGTTTCCGCCCGAACAGACGACTGCCCTTTCACTGTTCATTCAGCCCGCCCATAAGGCCATCCGGCAAACGCACTAGAACCTTTTGCGCCAAAAGATGCTCAATTTTCCCGTCTTAGATGAATCACTCAGTTAGGTGAAATGGTTCTACTGAACTACGCAGTTTAGGTACCTTCCCCATACAAATGGCAAGCATACTAACGATCATCACTGATTGTAGGACGATATCAGCCAGGTATAGGTAAGCCTTTAAGCTGCTGCAAGCAATATGAAACTCGAGAACTATAACTGGGATATCTGTGTGGGTGTCAGAGGTTCTAAGGGGAACATGATAATGCCTTACGTCAGCCAAAGGACCCGCGAGGTTGAATTTTTCACCACTGCGTCACTGTTAAGTAGGCAAGCGCAAAAAGTAAAGTAATCTTTTCGGCATACAAAAGTGAACAAACACATATGTTGCTTTAAAACTGCCACCAGACCCATTGCATGAGGAAAAGCTTCGACGGTGTGGGAAGATGAGTTTAGGAGAAAAAAATCACCCTTCTCAGCGCCATTTAGTCACCTGGCGCCGTTCGAAAAAGCCGTTCGAAATTCGGTTATCCGGAATGATTATAGTGGTTACGACCGAGAGGCGAACTAGACCACTCGGCTGCGAGCTGTTGATATGCAGTATGAATAACTTGCCCACAGATTCATTTCTCAGTGACGAAATACATGCGAAGTTGTTACGTGTTGACTTCAAGTGATGGGGTTCTAGGTGAAATTTTTACTCGTCTTCAACTACCAAGCAGGAGCACGCGGATTGGAGGCTTTTTTATTACGGTACTGTGCGCGGACACCAGTTCAATCCGTAGCCCTAATAAACGGGTGCACTGAGAATTTTATATCAGACAGAATTCAGACTTATGAAGAATTAACGCCATTGCCTACGACGCTGAAAAGTGCTGTATAGGAATTTAAGGTGAGAATATTTTAGTTGTCGGCGGGATGATTTTGATAGTAGTAAGGGAAAAACCCGTAGCTAAGATCAACGATATATTGGCCACCTTTCAAGCTTCCTTGTTGTTGCCTAGTATGCGTACGTCGTTCCAGTCGAACTGAAAACACACTAATCCCTTCAAAAAACGAGGAAAAAACGTCAATATAACCACTCAATTCAAAACAGACATGACTACAATGCAGCACAGCTTGCGAACGAATCAATTAGTGAGGTCTATCAAAAAGGATCTGTTCAACGTAGCAATCGAATGCAAGATATCCGAAAAACAACGCAGCACCCATCGTAAACGGGCAACGAAATTACCATGAGCTATTCTAGGATCATCCAAATACTTCGAGGTTTCGCAAATACTCATTAGTGAACTGAATAAACGTAAGCAGGTGGAGAGGAAGTACCCAACAAACTGCGCACTGATGACGTCCACAGAATTGGTGACGAAACATCTGCATGCAAACTTTCACGATTGGCAACACACGTCAACAGCCAGCTGGCCTGCAACCAATTCACGCACGCAAGCTACAAATATACTGTCATAGCATTTTCATTTTCTTCATGCTTCATTTTCCCTTACTTTTTGAGAAGACAGTCATTTTCGTGTGAAAGGAACCAATTCTCATGGAATCGAAGGTCGACGAGATGTTTGGAATTGTTTCTCCCTCGCACGATACAGATTAATCTCATTGGTTCCTCCAAAATGTTAGCGTTTTTATGGCCATAGAAAAGTTCTCATCCTTCACACTGTATCCATAAAAGTCAAATATGACGCTACAAGAAATTGTGGGAGTTGGTAGTGAACTGAATAAAATACCATCAAGCTTGGTTATACTGCAAGATATGAACAAGAGACTTCATTAGTTATTTTTATGCTCACATTGAGGTGTGTGTCAGCGAAATGATCGATTTTCTGGGACATGTCCTTCCTCTCACAGCTGCAAGATTTTCACTATGGAACCTACGGAATCCATGTATCTGGTAAAAAGAATGTGATATTCGAGTGTCTGTACGCTGAACTGTAGCAGTGGCACTTCAAAATCTTCCAAACGTTCCCAGAAGAGTTTGTGTCGTACCCCTGAGTTTCAAGACTTGCACTTTTCAGGGTATGTCACAAAGGGGTATATGCACCGACCCAGTAAACAAGTTGCATTACATGCCGTCAAGTACGAATGGTGACAGCCATGTAGTGATTACTCCGAAGATTTAGTCCGAAACGTGAAAGCATCTTGAGTGCAAAGCAAAACGGGAGTCATTATAGGAGCATGTTGAATTATGCCAGGATCACTATTACGCTTATATCAAGGGCTTTTCGGTTAACGGATCCAGAGCATACCAACCGCAATAAATCAAAACAAAAATAGGAAACTTCGTAGAATATTGTTTTATTTATTTATTTACATCGATATTTGTATATTTATACATTTATATTTTATATTATATGTATATTTATATATTTTATGTATATTATTATATAATCAAATGTGTGTATATATTATATAACGTGTTATTATATTTTTACGTTTATATGTTTCATTTATTCTTATTTTATTTGTTTGTTTACCCTTCACTCGGTCGAGCTGGTTTTTGTTAATGCGCGACACAAATACCTCTTGTACTTCTTTCATTGAGTGACTAGCTGCCAGGATAACACGTGAAGGCTATCGTAGTGATTGCCTGAACATGCCTGTACTTTATTGTGACCTTTGGCCACCTTAAACAACCTGATTTGATAATCCGGCATCCATAGTGAAAGGGATTCTCAAATTCACACGACCTATAATATGTTTTTTTTTGTAAACGAATGCCAGCCGCTTGTATTATGTGATTTTTAATAAATTTAGCAAAGATGAGAAGGAGTCCGGAACCATTCTAAAACACTCGAGAATCCCGAAATGGCAATTAGGAAAACAAACCTGTAAACGAGTAAAGTCATGTTTATGCAATAAGGAGTCCTTTTGAAGTCGATATGCAAAGATCAGTCGAAATAATGCGAGAAATTTTCTGACTGACCATATGCGTCGCTACACTAAAGACCACAATGGGTAACCGAAAGCCTCTAAATTTGGCAGTCGGTGAACACATATGACGGCATCATATCTGGCTAACTTGACACCCTATTCATTATCTTACCGTGCAACCGAAGCTGACTTGCAAATGAGGTTGTTAAATACATTATTACCAAAGAACCGGATCTGCACTTGTTTTTTGTGCTTAGTTATGACGTAGAGGACTGAGTTCTGATTGATCTTTAGTCAATCTAGCTGTCTGGGCGTCATCATGTGTTTAGCTCACTATGAGCTTTTCAGTTCCATTTGGGTTCATCTTTCAGCACTCTACGGTGAATAAACATCCAACGCAAAACCAAACTGTATGTTCGCTCTACTTTTATGCAGTTTAGTGAATAACTTGGGAAAGACTCGGTAAGTTGGTGCCTCACAGTTGCTCTCTTAGTCCTACCAACTCCTACAGACTGTATACGGATGTTTTTGCGATAAAACTAGAATTTTGTTCGTATGATACTCACAGATGCCAGCTAGCTGCAAAAAACTCAACGTCTTTGGAAGACTAGACTGTGATTTGCTGGAATGTTATAAGCTGTGACGATAACCATGAGAATCATTCCAATTCCATATTTTTCTTCCGTAATGAACAGAGAGAACGTAGGAAAAAGAGAAAAAGATTGGGATATTTTTAGAAATCATGTGGCCTCTCAGAGTACTCACATTCTAACGTTCTTTGAGTAGAGTTTGGGTTTCACGATGTTGCTACCAGCTCAAAAGTTGAATGAAGTCAGTGATCGTATAGATGCCCATTTCAGCTTATGTCCGTCCAATGACGTCCACATAGCAACCACTATTGTAGCCATATTTCCGGGTGATGTGGTTGGTAGATTGGCCGCAGAAACAATCAATAAGATATCCGTGACTTCTTATCTCATCTTGGTTGCAACTCTTCCCATGATCTGATCGATGCCGTCCTTACTCAAAGCATTGTGGACATTGTTGATTGGTTGGTTTTCGCAGTCTTCCTTCTTGCAATAGCAACAAGGTTGTAGCAGAGAGCAGTTCATTGGTCATCGACATTAGTGTCGTGGCCTTGTGTCAAGACTGGTCCCCTAAATATACCAAAACGAAATAACTGCCTAAAAATACAAATATATGATGGTTCGCTGAAAAAATAGCTGAATAATTAAATCAATTTTTGTAGGCGAGAAAGACTGTTATTCTGGGAAAATATGTTGTGCCGCCTCCGTTGCGCTCGTCACCTTTCAGCTATGTGTAACGCACAGCCGCGATGCTTTCTACCACGTTCGAGACAAATCTTTTGTCTGGCTGTTGGAGTCATGTGCGCCCTCTTCATTTCCGCAATCCGGAGATATCCATTCGTCATTATTCTTGACTGTGACCAAATACATCGTCAGTCATTCGTGAAACTTCGACGACAAAACGCGAGTGACCACAATGTGACCATACTGTGCTACATTAACACACATCCAAGTAACTACGCTCACAGAGCCATCCATTCTCGCTACACATGGGCTCGGCGGTGTGATAAATTCTTTTTCACAAGCACCAAGGATTATCCAGACCTACCAGTACTAAGTAAGTTTGATGAATGCCCCACCCTCAAACACCCTCCAGCAGCTGCCACTTCCCAGTGGTCAATTCTAGACTATTATTCGATGGTACAGTTTACATTATCCATGATAACATAGGCGCTAATCAAAACACGCCTCGATTCACCATTGTGACAAGCCTTTTTATTCTTTCCAAAGTGAACCGAGAATAAGGTTTTTAAAAAGGATCTCAGGCAAGTGAATGTGCCGCACCAGGCCGTCTCATGTTTCAGTCGCTACGATATTCGAGATATCGCGATACATGTATATCTTAGAAATGTATTACTCACAAGGTTGCTAAAAATCCGTCGACAGTCCACGATCAGTTTCATCAGGTAGGCGCGGCCCCGAGTTTTTGTCAACCTTATGTTCTACTTGAAACCAAATTGCACGAAATTCGCGAATATACACTCATTTGCAAACAAATTTGCCTGAGAACATCGCAAACGAGAGATTCAGCTGGGTTCCAGGTGAGTCACTCGAAAAACCAAATTTGTTTGCAAATAAGTGTATATTCGTTGGTTACCAATTTCCTTATTCTTGAAACTCACTATGTAGAATTGTTGTTCGAAACTGTATCAGACTTATTTCTTTATTGTAAACCAAACTGTACTAAGGTTCCGATAAATGATCATCCCTTAATTGACCTGGTGTCAACTGAATGTCAATTTACAACCGGTTTGTAATGGCTTTCAAAGAAATGTAGCAATTCCGTTTGGCTATCATTTCCTCGTTGTAATGTTTAAACGCGTACTGATTTCCTGCAGGGCAAAACATAAGAATAACCATATAAATCTCTTATCGAAGACAAACACAGTTAGTGCTGGAAGACACTTGCCAGGCTTCATTTACTCAATTCTTCCGTTCACATGGGCAAAAGGGACTCGAACGTACCTAGTGATGTTGTACCCAGGCTGTTGTGACTCAATTGTACAATGATGTTGTTTTATTATTACTATTAGACAATTAATTAGTGAATATTAATTATTAGACTACATTTCGTTTTCAACAGCATTAAGAGTTCATCAGACTGAAGAAAAACATTTGTTCAGTAGACAGCAGCGTTTTCGAACTGAGTTTCAAAATAGACTGATGAGACTGAGTCCGAGAATATACAACTTTCCCGACTGTAAAATCATACTTGCCAAGGGTTCAGAGGCTTTAGTATTTGACACCAGGGTATTCCACATAAATTCTGCACCCAGGGCTTGCTTTGGCGTTGAATGGGCTTGCCTTGGCGTTGGCTTGCAAATGTTTCAACAATTAAGGTGCAGAGCACTCCAGTACTCGGTAAATCACGTCGAATCATTGAGCGCGTGCCTTGTGTGTTGGATATAAATAATCTGGAGCGGCTTTCTTAGTCATTCGCTAATGATATCCTGCCGCGATTTGATCAGATCTTGATTATTGGTGTGTTTGCCGAGCTTGGCAAGTACTAAATAAAGTACTAAACACTTCCTGGGAGTGGTTGTGTGAAGGACTTGCAATTCTGTACTTTTGCCTCGCGGGACTTAGTAGAGCGGCACGATTATATCCCCTAATCGGATATAATCAATTCGATTACGGAATGGCGCCTGAGCAAAAGTAACAAGCAGGCGATTGGTATCATTCCTTACAATGATTCCTTTGCGTTTAGGATGACTGAATGTTTTTAACACGCCTCCGCATACTTGTCCGTTGATCCTATTACATCGAATTTGAATCGGCGTCAAGGGTTTTACACGCAACACAAAGCTTGAATTTGCGCACCTCGCCTGCAGTTGTTTGTCCGCTCTCAAACCTCCTATGGTTCGACTACTTTCCACTGACAAGCCGATTCGAGTGTCAACTGCTCACTCTGTACATGCCTTTCGATAAGTATTCATCATTTGTGTTACCATACTGATTTCAGGTTGACTTTAAGATTTTTGAGCATGTTTCAAACAAAGAATATTCATTTTAGACTGAGTTTAAAATTTGGTGATGCAGATGCCTAACTCTACTTCGTGAGGATAGTTTTCTCCAGGTGTATGTTCACTAGTGGAATACGCTACAGTGAATCTGCACACGATCGTCTCATACGGTGTTTGGTGGTTCTGAAGAGTGGTCACCCAGAGTGGCTAGTGGTGTTTCAGCACTGACGTTGCTGTCGATGGTGATAATGATGCCATATCGGAAACATCGTGTTATCAATGGTGACTTCTTCCTGCAAACGTAGTCAACCTATACTAAGAAGCAGAAGATCACGGTACAGTTGTTTCATCCTTATTTGATTTCGTCACCAGTATGGAACTGGCGAAAATTCCGACAGTTTCGAACCTGCGGCCATCCATCTAGTAGTTGAAAACTAGGCCATCCGGCCACACACATTGGGACACGATATAGTATCAAAACCATTTATTAGGATAATCCTATCAATCACTGCAAACGATACCTTGAAATCTACACACTGATTGTTCTCACTCACATCTAACACCATCCTCGATCGTATTTTTCATAAGCAATGCCATCTAATGCATGTTTTTTACGGCAGCTTTGCACTTGTAAACCACGACTGAGCAATATGTGCAGTGTGTACAGTCCCACCCAT
>NW_008751957.1:339572-354596 GCF_000715545.1 Opisthorchis viverrini
ATATATATATATATATATATATATATATATATATATATCTATATACAACGTTTTTTGACTCAACCATGTCCACGTCCCTTTTCCAAATACTGCGTTCATATAGAGATTGACTTGGAAGTTCCAGAAATCAAACAACACCTCTGGGTAAAGATGCGCAAGATACTTCGAGAAGTGTATGAATTTGCTGACCAATACGACTTCTTTCTCAAGGCTGATGATGATGCGTATGTAAATATGGCAAGCCTACGCGAGGCGCTTCTGGAGCACTCACCTGATGAACTGTTCATGACAGGCTTCCGGTGGCCGGTGAGTCCAAGTTTTTCTTGCCTATGTTTTCATCCAAGGTGTTAGGTGGAACCCGTGAAAAGCAGTGCATTATTACTACGTGACAATAAGTGCTTTGTAGGCAGTTTTCATCACCTACGCTCCTGATTTAAAGCGCATAATAGTCCCACCAAATCGACACGCAGCAGTATTATCCGGACATGGATGTATGAAACTCTCCATCTGACAAAAGTATAGTGCTTACCGTGTAGCTCAACCACAGTTAAGGGCATTTATTTCTAAGGAAGTACTCACCAGAGTCCTATCGTTTTCGTCCTGCGCGTTTAGTTAAAGAGAAATGGATGTGACCGTGTGTCTATGATGGTAAAGGGTAGAAAGTACGAGAGAAAGCACGCTCCCTCCAACAGAGACGGAGGAGGTGTAGAAAGGGAAAAGTTTTGACTCTTTTTAGGAGAGAATGCTCCAGAGGTGCAAATGGACCTCTGAGTCCCGATAGTGATCTATCGCAGGAAGGATAACTGGTTACTTTCATATCCTCTGGCCCGGATTCCACCAAAATAAAATATTTTGCGAATCTCTGATTCATGTTAACTGGAGTCTCGCGTACACGATGCTGTCCCTAAATCGTTCTCCACAGATACGTTTATCTTTCCAAAGGATTATTAATTAGTGACCCATTGAAGAACCAGACAACCCGCCAGGGACCGAAATTCGCCAACAGTTTGGCTGTCCTGCTCCTCAATAAGGGCCAACCTTTCACAGATTGGGGAATGCAAACACATTTCGGTATGACCAAGTGACTCCCGTTTGGCTCTGACAAGTCAGGTCATTCAAAGATCACGTGAAGCTACACTGGTTACTCCTAGCAAACCTTCTTGTTACTGCCTAATGGGCTTGCTAGCTGGACCGTTCCCACAAAGAACTGCTTCCATAAATTGTTTGCATGGCAAAAAATCTCAATGTACCATACAAACTACGAACACTTACAAAACCTAATGCTCGGCTGATCAATGACAGCTCAGTCTTAGGGCCATTAAACCGACAAAGTGGCTCGGGTTATGGGAAATAGGATGATCCTCTCCCCAACAGGTAAATTGACGGCCATTTGGCTCAGTCAAAAATACCACGGCCACTGCTGAGCCGTTGAAGATGATCGATTAGAGAGTCGCACTATCGTCGAAAACTAATGAATCCACGTATCTTTTAACCTAGCTTTTCCGAAGTCACCTTCGTTCACACTTATGGCAGTGGAAAATGTAAGGCGAGATTTTTTGCCCCAACAGGTTGCAGTATTTTTATTTCCTAAATAAAAACTCCGTGCACTTGAAACCTGCCTACCAATGCTCATACGAACAACGAGTGTGAATTTCATCGACCTATAGGACGACCAGGTGGAACCAGATTGCGGTAGGACACAGCAGTCTAACAAATGAGCCATACACCAACACTGACTTATCTTGCTTGGCTTTAGTACTTCGTCATAGTTAATGTCCTTGAATTGATGATAAGTCCAAGGACAAAGGAGGGTGAAGCAGCACATGACAAGTCCAATGAGAATGACCTGAAAATCACGAGAAAAGTTGTAGATTACCCGTTTTATTTATGAGGTTCCGCGGATACATCTGGCAGCATGGTCGTTAGTTGCAGCTCATGCTTACTGCTCACTGTGCGAAAACCATGTTTCAGTGAGACAAACTAGGGAGAATGACATGATAAGTCATCAAATATACATTATATCAGGAAGGTCAGATTCCTGGAAGCAACCACTGAATGCCCGAAATCTACTGAGACCCTCAGCTCCGCTAGATGCTGACCAGAGAGGCAATACCCCCTCCAAATGAAACGCTTCAAAGCCTTTCATCGAATTCAAACAGCGCAGCAAACAGCGTCAGCATTGGACCAAGTTCATACAGTGTCCCACCAATAAATAGGCTGAGACCGTTGTACTTTCGCACCCGGACGAATTCACGCTCTCGCACTCGCTTGTTCGGAATATAGCTGTGTTCCCTTCTGTGAGTCTTTTTCTCAGTACTAGGCACTGGAGCGGGTCAACAGTCACATACAACAGATTGGCGAATCAGCAGATATAAAACTTCATATATCACACAAGGATAAAAGAATAAATGTTAGACTCAGGTGCCTTCGAATTTTGTACGAAAGAATGAGTTCGATTGACCCCTCCTCCCCAATGGGTACCTCATCCAGGAAGTGACCAACTCGAACGGATCAAAATGGAGGGCCTTATTTTGAGGAAATACCATATAGAATACGATGGATGACAAACTGAATTTTCGGCTAAAACCTTACTCAAAAATTACATGAAACAATGGACTGGCTGATTACTCTAATTAGGAGTCTCTCTGCTCAGAAGGAACCAGTGTGACCAGATACGTCTGGCGGCCCCAACTGCGATTTCACTGGAAGTTTTTGCGCACCAATGTAAACAGTATACCAGAAATCTCGTGATCGATATTTAATCGCTGAACAAAAATGATACTGTCAATACTCCGCCATAATTAATAAAAGGTACTAGTCTCCCGTCGTGTACTTTCATTAGTGATGGTTTTCTAACAGCAGCATGGAATAAAGTACCACTTACATTGATTTAGAAGGATTTCAGGGAAAACATTAGTTTGAATCGCCTTTCGTTTATTCTCCAGAGCGTGCGGCAAAATGGCTTTTTTTCTGGTGGGCCGGGTTATCTTCTTTCACGCAGTGCACTAAAGCACATCGTGGAAGAGGCCATTGACAAACATCCAAAGTGTCCCACAACCGATGAAGCTAAAGAGGATGTGAAGATGAGTAAGTTTCTTCAATAGCCTCTGTTAATTACGTGACGTAATTATTTGTTTCCCTATTCCTCAGGTTAATTCATCATCCATCCGTGACTGCTCAAGTTTCAAGACCGAACCGTCCTATTTTATACAAACTTGACTCTACCTCAACCGGATTTCTGTAGACGATTTGTTTACATTTATTTCCGGGCTTGTTGTTGAAAATTCGCCCCACTTTGAACTGAACAACAATTTTCCCGTTTAATTTGTCCTATAGCACACTGCACTTCGTGTGCCATCCTGTGTTGCTAACTGCCCAAGGTCCAATCTATCCGTAAGCCTTTCTTTAACTCTCCTCACGATTTACTGTTAATTTCCTATAGAACCACGGTCTACCTATCTATACTGTCTGCCCACGTCCAATTCAATATAGTGTTCACTGCCCAATTGCGACTACTGAAGAAACGCAGGTGAAGTTCGTAGAATTCGGTTTCGCCGCAATTATTACTGGCAGTCCGTTGGGGAATTAGACTACAAGTTACCTGTCAGATAGGACACCTAGGTCGTGCGTTTAGGCTAATTAACCAATTCCTTGCTTTGGGATCACGGCCTTAGCACAGGAGCGTACAGCCTCTCTCTTTCATAACCTACAGAACACGAATTTTGTTAACCACATTCATTAGCGGTTTCAAAGGGGGATTCAAGTTAATCTCAGCTTAACTCCTCGTTTGTGATATTGCTCTGTTGAATGTGCCGTAGGAAGGTGGCTTCTGGTCGATTTTTGGACGATATTTGAGATCCTGCAGTACATTTTCGTTCTCAAGACCCTTCAACAGCCAACTACCGGTTTTGCCCCTGCTTGAGGTTCATCAGGTAGGCGCAGTCCTCGAACCTCTGACTACATTGTATTCAGTCTCAATTCAAATCAGAAGCCATCTCTGAACGGCATTCATTTTGATCACTAACCTGCGAAACTTAAACATCGCCGTAGATTTTAGAAGGGAAAATGCTTGAGGCCAATATCAAGGTCAGTATTTCTTTCAGATAACGGCACCCATAGTACAAAAAAGAGTCTCTTATGATTCCGAACTAAATATCCGGAAAATATCACATGAAACTTGCGTCTCGGTGCTTATCACCAAGTAAGGTCTCATTTTATCATCAACAGCAACGCAATTGATTTCCTGTAGACAGGTCACTGTACTGATTGGTGTTTTTGAAGTACATTTTAAGGGCTATGTGTCTGTCCGGCGGTTTCATTAAAATTAAACGAGCTGAACCAACATGGTGGAAGGGTGTTTGCTGGCCACTTCGCTCTAGCCTTTGATGGTCCGTCATGCTCCAGGAGGAACCCACCACACATCTTTATTTCAATCCTACCAAAAAAACAAGCCACAAAATATCAGAAATACCCTTGTTCTGCAATATGACGTTTGCTGTTACAAAGATCCAAACTGTCAACTTTTTCAATAGCTTATTACCGAGCTTTTTAGGCTTGTAGCTGAAATTCGAGTCGGTTTTCATCCGCCCAACAAGTTGGAATTGTGAACCTTTTCGAAACCTTCACTATACACTAATAGAATCACGAGATTTTAACGGTGGTGCAAATACCACTTTCTTTAAATAAGTAACTGGGAATTCGGTACAACAAACAAGCATCCTAGATTTTAAGCAGTCCTTGAAGATATGTTCTTTACTTTTATCTCTAAAAGGTATTTGTGGAGAAGCTGTGGGAGTTGAACTTGTTGACAAGTTTGCAGAAACAGGCAAATCAATTTTCTATCCATATGACATAATGGACTACTTTGACACAATTAAGAAAGCGACTAGAGGAGGTATTCTTCAAGCCTATAAGAAGAACGATCCCTATCTTCGGCGAATTCACGTGAGTTTACATGCTTTTACAGAACCTTATATAGGAGGTTCAAAATATTTCCAGAAGTATGTTAGGATCTACGATTCATTGTTGCTGACTTGGTGAATAGATTCTGAAAACAGAGTAGACCGCTGTATCCTAATATAACTGGCAAGCGTTCATTACGGGAGAACGAACAAGTTTTTTAATACGTGATGTAACGATTTAGCCGTCTTCTGACAGCACAAAGTTGGTCGGATTCCAAGGTGTTTACCCATAGAAAGCGTTTGCTACCACCTACTGGTCGCTTGTTTTCCTAACGTTCATTCAGATTTGTCGGTCGTTTCTCGGGCCATCATAAAATATCCCATTTTCTTCTAGTTCTCCACGTCCTATCAAACCATCCTCGTATATTTAATCATTCAGAAAAGAAAGGGCGAAATAGGCTCTCACTTGAACTAACCGACCTTCAGTCGACATTCGTGAACCTACGGACGTTTGATACACTTTGCCAGACTTGTCTGTCACTCCCTTACTTGGTCTCGGACCTTTGCTGTCCACTAACCAAGGTCACCTACCCAAATGAGTATTCACACTCAGTGGGCATTCATGATTGGATTTAACCGCTGTCGACCAATCTGCTACTGGAACAACCAGACCGTTTATCATCAAAAAAGAATGCGCATTGACTTAACGTAACTCCAATTCAATTATATATATATATATATAAATATGTTAATGTAACTCCAATTCAATTATATATATATATATTTAAATAAATATGTTTGAATTTCATATATTAAAAATGTGTCTCAAGTGATTTTTATTCAGATCGATCAGTTATGTGGATCTTCGGTAATGGCCAGATACAGTTTGGCATCCCAGTGAGCCAAAAACCTATGAAAATTTGACTTGATTGGACGAGCTAAATTGCCCTGTCTTATGGTTTAAATTGAACCCCAAGTAATATCAGTAAAAAAATTTGCGGGAAGCCCATTCACTTCGCTCCATAATACCAAATGTGAACGACCAGCCAAAAATCTGTGGAAAAAAACTGGAGCTGCAGTTATCAATGGCTGTAATGTCTTTCTATAAACCGATTTGATCGTAATTTTATATCACGTTTACTGTAGCCAACAATTACCATTTCCTAGCATTCCCTCACTTTACTCACACTAAAAAAGCCAGTGACATCAGAGTATATCCTAACTTTTGACTTACATCAGCAACATTCCATTCACATCTACAACGTACAGACAAATGCTAGATGAAGTTAGCATCACAACTTGAAATTGTTTACTTGCTTCATGTATAATTTCATAAATTTTATCTATTTCTTTAGGTGCTGACAATTTTTAAAAAAAATTCATTTCCTTTGCAGCTTGGTCTCAGTCGAAGGCACATCAGTTTCCACTATGTGGACAAAGATACTCAGTATATAATAGAATTTCTTTCGTTTTTTCTCAGACCAGTTGGACTATAAAAGTTTTTGGTCAGCATTTCTCTCCCCACTTATGAAAATAAATCTGAGAGCTAAAGTCGCCAATACAAGCTATTATGAATAAAGTGAACCGTCTATTTCTGTTTATATCGATTTTTCAAGTGTATATATATAATTGCATACTGCATGGCACAATGGTTCCTTCATTTTCCTGAAAGGTTGTTCAAAACTTGCAGGCCTGATAAACTAGTGCAAACGGGTGTTGATCAAGTAACTATATAAGTTACAGGCCGCATCGTTTGTGCTTTTGAGAGAACCCGTTAGAATACTAGGGCGTTCCGCTTGATTTGTGTCCACAGTATACCAATACGGTTCTGAGTCTAGCTCATTTGGTTGAACCATCGATACAATGCTGAAAAATCCATAAACTCCGGTACTGGTGAGCGCCGCATGCTTCAGTTTGACGGCAATTCGGCTCCATAAGTGGTACGTATTTGCAACCCACCAGTGTTATCACTACAGGGCTTCCGGTCGGTTATTCAACTTTCACCTCAGTGAAAATGCGTCCGGTTGCACTCAAAGATCAACCATCCCAAGCTCAGTGGCTATTTAAACAATTGGACAACGGTTGAGTTTTGGGATACTGTTACAATCTGATGAAGAGTAGATACACAAAACCACTGAACTATAAACTGATTTAATACAAAAAGCTGGTGGCATAAACAATTTACTGTAATCCTCACAGAAATAGCTTGCTCACATATGCAAATAGGGATATTACTGTGGACTGTATAATGAACCAGCTACGTGCTATGTGACGCCGTGCCAGAGAGAGGTCAAACGATGACTGCCCCCTGATCATCCGCTAGATTCATCTGCACCTGTGACGCAGTACAAAATGACATTAAAATCTCCACTATACTGTCTCACGGGGCTAGAATAACCCCACTGAGGCCTCCATTTGGTAGCGTGTGATTGCTAACCAAGTGTAGATCACACCTTGAATTCAATAGGCCTCATACAATAACCTATTCACTCACCACATGACTGACCATATGTATTGTGTGAACCTCCACTTACTGTGGAAACAACTGAACTCTTACATAGGGAGGATAGTTATTGCTGAAAATATGCCCAACAATGCAATTGTCGTTGCCTTCTTCCAAAAACACAGTGAACTAATTGTTTGAAACATTTTGGATCGCTTTCGAATCCCTTCCCTGCATCTAAATTTACTACCAGGTAGGAAAGTTCAAAAATAGAAACTTATCGTCACTGAATAAAACAACCCATCTGCATGCAGACTGATTTCGTGTACCGGATTGTCATCAGTCCCACCCGATAGTCGCGTAATAGTTGGAATAAGTTGATTGCGCATTATGTCTGTCACTATTCATTCTTCAGTCTACTTCTTAATCACCAAAGTTTACATAAAAGAAGGTCGGGGAATATTGTTTTGATCAGTGTTTAAAGACCCACTTCTGATAGTCTGACATCTATGGGTGGGCAATGAGTGCCTGAGTCCCTGGAGCATTCGTTCCTCCGAAAAGGCGCCTTTTTCGGTCCTCGAACTGCTCACTGCGGAGGTGCTTACTAGAAAAGTTTACCTTTGAACAAATGCACTCCTCATCACTGGTGTAATTCTTCTGAGAACCAGATTAACGAAATGTTCATAAATAAAGTGGCCTAATGATCGGATAATCTAGGAGGATGCTCCCACTTACAGAGTAATCCCAATGAATTGATAGCCTCACTCTCAACACCTATAGTGGGCAGCGACGTATGTCAGTCTGGGTGAACCAGATGCACGGGATGACTAGTAGTGTAAAATCCGTAATGATGAAATCGGTTGAAGCCTAAAAACTGCGAAAGCTTATCTGTCTGCTAGGCACAGTAAAACATACGGTCGATTTACCTGGGACCAAACAGCTGGGCTTCCTGGTTCAATCAGGCGGTGATGTAGAGGCGTTTTATCACAAGGCGATTTTTCTTTGCCGTTTCAGGGTACTGGGGTCCATCCCACATCTTAAACGAACTGGGATCCTGTATAACATGCAGAAGTGTCAGTTAGAGATGGGGTCCATATCTCCAAAATCAAATTAGAGAACGCCTCCAAACAAAGTTATTTGTTGTTTCGGACAAGCGTTGGTGTGCCAAGGAGTTACGTGGACGTTAGGAGACAAAGTAGCCGGAACAGGATTATGACAGAAAGTTGTCATAAATTTTTGTCGAACATATTTTGTATATTGTTTCTTTTCTATGTCTTCTAAGCCAGGTATCGCCCGATTTAAGCGTAAATCCGTAATATTTCCCGTACACATCAGCTACCGATAACTAATGGTGCCCCTCAGCTGTCCAGAAGCGGAGGTATCGCGAAATGATCGTTGGTAGAAGAAGTAAGCTGTGCGATATTTAAGGTGAACGCTGTGTGAGCTCCAAAAGTTGCACACGAGCGTCAGGTTTGGGATCACCAGGAGTAACGATGTATGATTTATGTCTTACTGACATGTGGTATCCAAGACCAGGTGCCTGACAAATTCTGACTCGAGCACATACACACAGCGTTTCACTAACTAGAAACAAAAATGGCAACAGATGACGTAAAAGGTACTCTTGTATTTCTAGGTTTGCTGATTCGTGTTCTGTGAAAACGAACGCTGTTAGTAATCTTTATATGCCGTAACTGTTTTTTGCGCACATAATTCCCAGTATCTTTGAGGTATTCATTGAAAAAGGTGAAGCTCGATCCAGTATGAATGGTGCGCCTCAGAAAGCTTAGAGATCGAGGCAAATCTAATGACCCATGTCTCAGATGTCTTTTATTAACTTGTGATGGTAAGGAGCTAAGTGACAAAGGTCTTTTCACTACTACTTCACACAAGTTTTTATAACAAGTATACAAACCGCAGTTTGCGGCCCAGGAATGATTTCTGCATCCGAGTTTCATTAAGGTGTTACTATGTTTTGTCTGCCGGCGTATAACTGGAATTCACTTGGTAGGAATGCGGTCGGATTAATTCAGTTTGTGAATCAATACCATCATGGTTTTTATCCGACATACTTTCATCACGCATCCCTCACTGTCAGGGAACTGCCTGGGATTGGACCTTCCAGTGCTTGCAGCGTGGGCGAAAACGCGTAAATCATAAAGTTTTTCCACTTCATTTCTCTTTCAACATTTTTCGCACTGGATCTTCTGAGATGTTCGAAGAAATGAGTACATGTTCTGTGATTAAAGTGGAATAAATCCTAGCCCTAAGCTTGTTTTATACTTCACACAGTCGTCAGTAAACTGGGCGCACGACGTTTTTAAAGCTAACCCAGCCGACGATAATGACAGTTCAATGTCTGAATCGGGCGAACCCCATTAGTTCTTAAATACCAGATTGGAGAGCGGATAGATCAGAGTTTGGCTGACTTTGAAGGTGGTCAAATTATCACACCACACTTTCCAAAACGGAGTAAAAAATCAAACCTGTTCATTCTGGGGCTTGTTGTCGCGCATATTCACTTTTGGACATCGTTCTTACTGCTGATAGCTCAGGAAGCGTCCTTGTCTTTCCTTATCTCCTGGGGTTGATTTCAGCGAGAGCTCATAAGCTTTAGACATAGTCTTTTCTGACCATCAGCTTTCGATCTTTTAGTGCTCGGATTAGCCAGGCTTGAATTTGTCGTAATTTCTGGTAAATATGTTTAATAAAGCTAAACGATGGTTTCAGGTTCTAAACCTTCCCAAGGTGAGGCCAATAGTGCAGTATAACTTGCTGGAGTTGGCATGGAATTCAACGTTTCAGTCTAAAGCATTGTTGCGTCTAATTAGCAGATACAAAAGACTTTATGCGCTCATTTAAAAGCTAATCAAAGTAGGAGAACTGATTTATCTCTTAGCATACACACTCCATAGTACAGGCCGAGCATGCGTAAGCGCTACCTATCAAAATGAGCTAGCAAGGTCATATGTCTAAAGGCGTTAATTTCCCGCCGATTACCTCACTTAGTGTGTTTTTCTTCACATAGCCTTTAAACTAGTTCCACAATTCAAAGCAACTGAACAAATTTTCATACCAACGAGCATGCTGTTGTGTCTGTGTCACCGAGTGAGCCTCAGCGAATGTTGAGCAAACCAAGCGACCAATTAGTCGGAAGTCACCGATTTGCTCATAAACTCATATGCTTATGTTTTTCCCCAACTGCCATACAGAAGAAGAACGTTTTTTTGAAGCTACTTTGAAATCATACCGTTCGTTTAACTACCACAAACGGACTAGCGGTACAAAACGTTTGATCATGTCTGATGAGTTTATCAAAGGGATTTGATGTAACAGACCATTGTTATTTGATGGTGACGATCAAGCGGCTTACGCATATCCTTGCCCAGCTTTCGCCCTCCGTACCTTTCTCAAGCCTCCTCTACGTTAGCTCTTCTAGTAGTTGTTCTTCTGAAGAACCCCCGCATCCCTACACTGGATGACTTCTGCTAAGGAAGTTTCTCATGCACACTCTAACGTGGCTAGGTGACAAAACCTGTGAATTATTCACTCAGGTGAAAAATACTTGGAACCAATTGAATAGTTATCGTTTTCGAAAAAGTTTGGCGACAATCGATAGATTTATTGCTGGGCAACGTTTCACTTTTTACACTGAAGCTTCATCGGGCCAAGTGACTAGGTTCCGAGGTTGGTCGATATTGGCTCCAGTATCTAGACCCAGTAAGGAACGGATTGGCACAGTAGTCATTCCATATAAAGCAGGAACATCGGAGGTTATTCAAAGGCTGCTGAAATTATCTACCATTAGAGTAGCTTTCCTGAAACCGGAATTGGTGAGCATAAAAGAAGGATAAAAAAAACCACCAAGGAATGCAGAGGAATACCAAACGCTGGTCAAAGACTCAGCGATGGTGGTACGTGTCTTAGACACGGGACAGAATAGATCTGGAGAATGTGAAAGTTTCAAGACCGGGACTGCGATTCGCACCACAGTGGCTGATAGCCCAGGAGGTGGAAATTATTAAGCATCACAGCGTGAATAGAATCGAGGGTGTGGAACCGGCGAGCGTATGGAAAGCGGTCTTAAATAAGCCGAGTTGACACGTGACGGTGTGGTCGTCAATCCACGTAGAATCATTAGCAAAAACCGGGGGTGGGGGGTGAAAGTCCTAACCCGACCAAAGGTCACAACATCCCTCTGGCGCAACCATGTTAGCACTAGGTCATCCAAACAGACGGACAGAGGGTTCAAACGACGTTCATAAAGGACCATCAAACGAACCGATCCAGAAGAACTAGACCCTAGGCTAGACCCATCGACCCAACATCTACCCTAACACACGAAAATCCTTCGGCCGACACCCAACAGAGATTTAGCTTGACTTAGCTGATTGGTTCTCCTTTCTACCTTAAATCTTGACCATCCTCGGAACCTAGTCACTTGGCCTGACGAAGCTTTTGTGTCAAAAGCGAAACGCTGCCCAGCAATAAATCTACAGACTGTCACCAAACTTTTTAGAAAAGTGAATTATTCAGTTATATTAATTCCTCTGCGTCTGTCACTTCCACAGCTTTCACTCCTTACGCTCTGTGCGGCATCTTTTCCACTAACATGACACACGATTCTGAACAACTAATACGCCCTACTTCTGCCTCCAAAAAGTGCCAGTGGTCCTCATCTCACCATCCTCACACCACAGAAGTTTGGAAGATCAGCTGAAATGAGACCCAAATCTATGTTCGAACAAATAACTCTCAGGTACCATGAATGAAAGTGCTGGTAGTTGTTTGACATGTGCTCTCAAGTAGGAACTAGTCTGACGAACATGACAGCGAGATTGCATTTCCGTCGACACCAGAATGTTGCACGTCAAGTGTTCTTGATCATGATGTTATATAAATCACATGAACACATCTATTGAGTCAAAAGGTAAGCTTTCGATGAAACGGGGTAAGGAAATTTTGGCAGGTTTTTGCTTTCACAGGAATTCTTCGGAGCATGGAAGGAGTTCGATGAAATCGCCTACACAACCATATTCAACGTAGTTAAACTCTCATGAAATCTCAATAAAAACTAAACTTTCATTGCATGAAAGCACTTACTAATCAAGTCAGTTACATTGGTCGCCTGGACAAGACAGACCGATGATTAATCCCCATGATGGATGTGGTTGGATCACGGAATCAATGACTATCTTGTATCCAAACTTTTGTTTTAAATGAATAGCTCTCTCCCTTCTAACCCCACCGAATAGACGGAACCAGTTAACATCAACCAACTGAATATGTTATCGCTTCGAACGTGTGACTCTCGTTTCTTTATTTCATATGCTGCCTAAACGAGACTGTGGCAGCTAGAAACACTCTACTTAGGTATATGGTTTGTAGCTGAGAGACTGAAATTTATAGTATCCAGGAGGCTAAAAGCAGAGCTGGAAACAACTTCTGAAATTTAGAAGGGAATTATTCAAATAGGTGACCACCTTTAAAACTGCTCGTTGGCTTGTTCGAAGCGTAGTTGGGCGTAGCGATGGGACGGTTCCTGTGCTACTCACCACTGCGCTCCCTGACAACGCACTGATGATGTCACTTCGATCGGTGATGAAACGTTTGTCACCAAATTTCCCAGCTCAGCGAACAAACCAGCGACCATCTACGCTACATGAGCTACCAATATTTTCCTCCATAGAAAACCCTTCAAACTGTTCTTAATTGAGAACCCAAGATTGGAATATGGGTTTCGAATCGAGGTGTTCAATGTGAAAGACTAGGAATGCTTACAGCGCACCGTGTTTCTTATCAGAAAAAGGCAAAACTAAAAAAACTAATAATCTGTATAGGTGACTTACTTGTGTTAAATTCAGTGATGCATTGTAAAACAGCCGCTTTAGGAGAACCTATTTTGGGTGGACGTAACCACGTAGACTGCTGTACAGCTAGGTTTTCGATAATTACGTGAACATAGGCTCAATAATAGGGACAACTGCGGTCTACAAGATCCCTCCGATCATATGAGATTTGTGCATAGTTTTTGGAAAAAGAGAATTACCAAACCAGTTTTAGTAATTTCACAAAACATTTTCACCTTGAGATCAAGCTAAGTAATTGCAATATTGCCTGCATTCTAACAGTTTCGGATCACCTGAACATAGAAACCAATCCAAATTTGACAAAGTACTGTTTGCCTTTGCGGCAGGTGGCCGACAACTAATGGAACTGGCGGATGTGTAAACGTTGAGTTGCACCCAGATGATTTCAAGGATGTCCTCGCAATAGTAAATATTTACAAATGTACGACCGCGAGAGCTGGCCTTCTTACCAGCGTTCTATTCACTT
Source organism: Opisthorchis viverrini (assembly GCF_000715545.1). Classification (NCBI taxonomy): domain Eukaryota; kingdom Metazoa; phylum Platyhelminthes; class Trematoda; order Opisthorchiida; family Opisthorchiidae; genus Opisthorchis; species Opisthorchis viverrini. The sequence goes on from NW_008751957.1 coordinate 353,253, forward strand.
TGGTACTCGAATTCTTCTGCAGTTTCTGTGAAAATTGCACGTATTCATCGGACAAAAATCAGCCTAGAAAATTTGGTCCTTTGGAAGGGGAAACTGCAGGTTCCAAAAAATTTGCGGAATATTCGTGGAACACACTGCGATGAATAACATCCTAAAACGATGTCTTCAAGAGAAGCAAAAATGTCGTCCTCGTATCCAGAGGAGTCCCAAAGCATGGCACAGACACAATGTTTAGACAGCTAAACAAACAATAATTTCGATTCTTTCTGCGGAGGAACGTCCTCCTTGATGAACCTGACTGGGACAAATCCATTAATTCCTTCAAGACCCGGCGTGCCCCTACTAACTAGCTTTATACAACTTACTTGTAACGATCAGACCAGAAAAGAATGGGAACTACTGGAGCCGATTGGCAAGTTGAAGTGCGGCTTTTGAGCTGATAAAGAACTGGGCACTCCCACAGTCGCTCCTGCTTGTATATGGACCATCTGTTAGTTCTTTGAAAAGTGGGTCCTTTTTGAGAGACCTCCAATGTGTATGATTGTGTAATAATGTGATGCTGAAAGTGAGGTGCTATGGAGTTATACAAAGAGACTGGAAAAAATAAATAGCGTGTCGACAATTTGCCACAATTTACTGCCGTCTGCCACAGTGCTCGTTTGTGGCATCACAAATGCGCACAAGTGTTTAGTGTTCCAACATACATAGATAAGAGGATCCTTATCTGATACGAGGCCAACTTTGGTTACGTCATATCTGCGTACGCCAGCTATGTAATTTTCATAAAAACATTTCTTTCAGTGGGAATGTTCCCACGCAAGTTGAACGCTTGCAGTAAATTTGTTCCAACTATCAGATTCTTAAGTTGCTTGTCTCAAGATCATTATCCAGACTATCCGAAATGACTGGATCCCCGTCCATATAGTTTTGTATTCGTCTCATAATTCTGCGGAAATGTGAAGTCTATTTCTACAGTAAAATTTATTTTTTCTGGCTGCACCGTTCATTTCAAATCTCCTTACCAGTCAGTCTTCTCCTCTGCATGCGAACGCACTACGTTTTATTAAATATGGTTTATCTCTCATTCAGTGTGTTATCAGTATCATTTTCATAACTAGTGACATAGTTTTTCGACGTAAATCATGTGAACAAATGATCTGGCTTTGATGATCATCACGCCCGTTAATGCACTCGGTTGGCTGCCCTTCGCGATATCAAAATCGCTGTGTCGAAAATAGATCGTTCGAAAATTTCGTAAGTCCTTCATACTATCAACAGATACATCATCATCATCATCATCATCATCATCATCATCATCATCATCATCATCATCATCATCATCAT
>NW_008751957.1:355069-409383 GCF_000715545.1 Opisthorchis viverrini
CAGCTGAGTTTGCTGGTAATGGCTTTCACACTTCGCTGCCAAGTCATTGTTTGACCGCCTCTGGCTCTCTTCCACCCTTCATGTGGTTGTGCAAAAAGAGCCCTTCAAGGAAGTCGGTCGAGTGGCATACGCAACACGTGGCCAAGCCAGCGCAACCTATGCAGTGTGATCAGTTCATCTATCGAGGGTGAGTTATTTTTCCCGAATACCATTCGACGTACTTCAGAATTGCTGATCCGGTGTTCCCACCAGACTCGGGCAATGCTCCGAAGACATCGATGGTCAAACACTGGAGGTCTTTTGACGTCCAACAGATACAGTGCAATATCAATGGAAAACGACTCGTTTAACTACCGAAGTCGACACGTGCATCGCCTAACTCTAGCCCCAGGTGATAAAATTGATTTTGGGAATTGATTTGAAAGGTTAGATATGGAATTCTGTAAGCGACGACTTGTCTATTTTATGGTTTGAGAACAAAAGACAGGCGGAATTGGTTAAAGTCAAAACACAGTGCAGTGGAACAGGTTGTTGAACTCCGACCTTTCGGCTGCCGTGGACAACCTTGTTCAAGGATTTCTACAATCCATATTACACACCAGGTGCTGCTCAATCTTTTTAACACTATCCAAGCCAAAAAGACGACCGGTTTGGAAGCGAAATCATAAACTTTTTGTGGGGTGAAACTGGACTTCCGCTGTAAACAGTAAGGGGAAAATTGATGTCAGGTTAGTTGAACACCAGTAAATTTCTGCTTTCGAGACTTTTCACCAGTAAACACTCCATAATGTGCATAGACCTTCGCGAATGTATCAGTGTTAAATCATGAGCCGAAACTAAAAGATGCCAAAATAAACTTGACAAGAGAAGCCTTCAGTACAATTGTCCCATAATATAAGAGGTAATGTACTCCGTAAACACATAATTGGGACTAACCTGGCAGCGAAATCAGCAGTACACTGGAACCATCACTCGATTTGGGCAAATTTACATGTGGCGACAGAACTTTCCCATTTTGCAATCTTAGAACTCAGTAAACACAAAGAAAGGCAGATGTATGTACAAAAGATCAGTTTCGCGAACACTCACTTCAGATTTCATATCCACTTGTTTAGGTGTTTCGGATGACAAATCTAAAGGTTCTGTGGAACTACTTTCCTAATGTTTGACCACTGATTGAAGTAAAAAGGTAGTTTCCTGTTTACTTCAGCCACTGATTTCTCAGACAGTTAACCGGTCGTCGTTCGAAAGGAGAGCAAGTTATTCGACAGATCACTGCTCAGACATAGCAGACTAGGGGGTAATGGACGCACTCATGCTTGCTATTGGTGAATACTAAATACCAAATAACCGTAGATTTACCAGACAGTTAAAGGTCTCTAATCAGATAAAAGTTCAGCGGAAATATTTGCATGCTGTGGACGATGTATGAGTTTTGCGTTTACGCGCAGGCTTTTTATTCAGATCAGTCTAAGGAAAGCACCACAGAATCCGTGTCATACTAAGTACAAACAATAGACGAACCATGAAACTCATGTGGATGACCTTCTGAGACTGTCAATTATCTTTTATTCTGCCTTCTTATCCAGTAAATGTCAAATATATCGCCGTTAAGCAACACTGTTTGCGGCGACGGTCCCAGCATCGAAGGTGTAAAACATCAGCGTCCATCATATATCCAACCCTAGCAGTAAGGCTACGCTCGTTTGCTTTTACACTGGTTCACATAATCAGTAATCAGTAAATAACCTGTGAGCAAGGGTTGTACAAATACTGGCATATGGCACAGAATCTATTTACTTTGAGACTTCCGTGTGACATCAAACTTTACCGTTAGTTTACGGTGGTGTCTCAAAAACTGACATCCGCCGTGGTGATGCGTCATCTGGAATATATGCGAACAAGCATCAATTTCGTGAGTCTCCTTTCACTGCTTGGCTGATATATGAGTAAACTTACCTGAACTTCGGAGGATAAAAATGCCCACTCACTTGAGGAATTCGCCCTACTGGACTGCCTGGAGAAGTCGGTTGCAATTCACTGGCAGGAACAAATATCCTCTGAAAATCGAATCTCTCCACCAAACTCCAACCAATAAATATATCGGAGGAAGACTAATTTCAAAAGTTGAGTGAAACTCCCATCGGAGAAGGCGCCACACGAGGAGCCAATCAGTAAGTGACCGTAATGTGATTTCCGTGATTGGAATGTGAGTGGCGCTATGTCCTATCTAAGTGAAAGCTAACCACACCGCTGATCAGTCGCTCGTTGCCAGACGGTTGTGTTCAACCACCGACCGGAAGATCATGGGTTCGAAACTCTCAGAATGTCGTTAGATGCACGCTGTCATTGATAAAACAGGTGTACAATGCTTTCGGCTTTTCTGCAAAAATGGGCCTCAGTGAGGAGACCGAATCTTAACTAAAAGTATCATTCGCCTCAAATATTTTATCTCAGCATATCAGGAGGTAGTTCAAGGCAGCGAGCGTCCACTGATAAGTCGTAACCGCTAGGGTAATGGAACGTGAGTACGTAAAGTAGGCCATTGTGCTTTGTGTCGTCTGAACTTCCATCACTCAACAAATGAGTTCAGGAGAGGGCGACAATCGAACTGATGAAACTGATACAATGAACGCGCCTGCGCACGCGTATGTGCGTCTGTACGTCGCAGCGCATGGGTGCTAGGTTGTGCACGCGATCCTATGTACGATATGGCATAGGTAAGCCATAAATATAAAAAGCACAAGGGAACGCTAAGCACCTCTGATTAATCCCTGAAAATTTGATATCCTTTAGAGCATTTCACACACATACTCTAGTGGTTCTTCAGGCGGGGGTCACATTTAGCTTTGGTAATGGTTAACCAAATACAATACGGAGCATCTAATGTTTTCGAATGACTAATGAGCTTAGAACATCTTTCTTTTCGACATCGAAATCTTTTGAATGGTTGCAGCAGTAAGAATAGACCGGGTCAAGTGCAAGATGTGCTTGCTTCATCCTTTTTGGGTTGTCGACGCCCTGAATGCATGCTTACTTTTTAAAGCGAAATCTACTACCCGAAATGAAGTCGATCAATTGTACTTTATCATCATCATCATCATCATCATCATCACTGCAGTGGCTCTTTTAATGAGCCTAGATAGTTGTTTGTCACAGAACATAGGTGATAGTTTGTCGTCGTTTAAGATGGACTAGACAATACAAAACTCTATTTTTAGGCAAGAAATTCGTCATCCGATTCGACCAAACAAACACTTTTGCAAACAGCTTTGACAGGACCATAGAAACTTAATGAACCTAGATAGTTGTTTGTCACAGAACATAGGTGATAGTTTGTCGTCGTTTAAGATGGACTAGACAATACAAAACTCTATTTTTAGGCAAGAAATTCGTCATCCGATTCGACCAAACAAACACTTTTGCAAACAGCTTTGACAGGACCATAGAAACATTAAAACAGACTCTTAGGGCATATATATAACGCATCATCATCCTTTCGAAGGGTATTTCCAAACAAAATCCAGGCTTCAACTTGACAAAGGACCATTCGCTGAATTGATCCAAATTCCATTTGCTTACTAAACGGGTAATGGCTTGTGCCTTCCATGGTGTAGCCATCGTTACGCACAAGGAATTTTGCAACTTTTTAGGGTAAAAGGATCACGCAGAATATAGTTGGGTGTGGTTACCTCAGAGGGAATTCTGTCAGTTGCCATTTTCCGAAAATTACAAGATTGTATTTGCTATCATCACCAAGATGCGGATTCGGGGACTGCGCCTACCTGATGAGCCCCATAAAGGGCGAAACCGCTCGTGGGCTGTCGACGGATTTTCAGCAACCTTATGAGTAGTACATTACAAAGATATACATGTATCGCGATATCTCGAATATCGTAGCGACTGAAACATGAGGCGGCCTGGTGCAGCACATTCAGTTGCCTGGAGAACATCTAAACGAGAGATTCAGCTGGGCTCTAGTTTAGTCTCTCGAAAAACCCAATTAGTTTGCAAATGAGTGTATATTCGCTAGCTTCACGTTTAAATAACTCTGAGTCACATACATATCCCGATATAAGTTTTATTTCGTGGGCAATCGAAAGATGTCTCCAGGTGAATGTAAGATGATCTACTATGTTCACAAGTGCGGGCCATGCAACCGTTGGATCCTCGAAGCACTTGGTTTCCACACAAACGCACACACATATAATAAGAATTGAGGGTGCTGATGAGCGAACCGAGTAGAGATCAAAAGCACATGGACTGAGTAAACAAACAAGTGGGGGAATTACCATGATGCTCAGTTAGGGAAATGGTAACTAGTAATTTGGCATTTGTCAACCAGCAACAAATCCACCGATTTATTCCAAACCTGTCTGAAACCACAAGTATAGAATGAAACAAATTAAGTCAGTTTTCACATGTTTCACGCATCTCCTTGTATGAAAGAGAAAGGGAAGTTCAGAAAAAGTAACAATGGCAAGAGATTGAATAAATACCTAGGTAGCCTTACTTAGCCTGACATCATTTCACTACAGTGCGCAGCGGTTAGACCACCCTACTGATGCGAGTGTTTTCCGAAACTATTTCGTGTGGGGTCATTAAGAGCGGCATCCCTTTCATCGCTCCAGAAGTCTCACTTGTGTTTGAGTGAAGTACCACACACACAGGACTTAAATCAGCTGACGGGTTATGCAAACACAATCCGCAAATTACATTGTGATATACATATTTCACGCTTGTATCACTTCGGATCTATACAAAGCTCTATAAAAAGCCTTGTCACCAGATTCATCTTATTATGCTCTCAACATGCCTTTAGTTCATTATCCCTCCCTCAGATCACCAAATCTATTCATCTGGACCGCCACAATCGCCCTTTTATCATCACTAAACTAAATACCTAGGCAGCCTTAGCCTGACATCATTTCACTACAGTGCGCAGCTGTTAGACCACCCTACTGATGCGAGTGTTTTCCGAAACTATTTCGTGTGGGGTCATTAAGAGCGGCATCCCTTTCATCGCTCCAGAAGTCTCACTTGTGTTTGAGTGAAGTACCACACACACAGGACTTAAATCAGCTGACGGGTTATGCAAACACAATCCGCAAATTACATTGTGATATACATATTTCACGCTTGTATCACTTCGGATCTATACAAAGCTCTATAAAAAGCCTTGTCACCAGATTCATCTTATTATGCTCTCAACATGCCTTTAGTTCATTATCCCTCCCTCAGATCACCAAATCTATTCATCTGGACCGCCACAGTCGCCCTTTTATCATCACTAAACACCGTACTACAAAATCTTTTTTGTATAACTCCCATCATCTCCGTACGTATTTGAGGCTTGCTCTTACTTTGGTTTTTAAGTGGGCGCCCTGACAACACAGGCCTGACCTTCAAGTTTAAATTGAAGAAAAACGTTTTTCAGAGTCTACCTACTCGTTACCACTGCAATTTTCATCGCACATTAGTGTATTGGCTTTAAGGTAACGCCATGATTTCGTTGAGGTCGGTCCGTAGGGTCGCCACAGTTTTGCACCCAATCAAATTCATTGTTGAGAATCCAGTGTTCATCAAGGAACCGTTATTGGTAAAAATGATTTCTTCGTTCATCAATGGATGCGAGCGTTCGCGTTCTATCCATCACCAAGTCAGGACGAATCAGGGTTTCATTCACGTCGAAAGCTAGACAGATCGATATGCGTTAATTTCTCTTGAGCATTGCTCGGTGAATCCGTGACCATCGCACCTACAAGTGATCCTCGGAAGTACTAATTGATTGGACCAACTTAAGTAAAAAACTACTGTCTAAAAATAAACAAAACCCGGTGGCTTCAACTTTATTCATGAACAATAAAACTGCTGCGATGTTTCCCATCCGTTCATTTTGACGTGAATTCTCCCATTGGCTGCCCAAACCATACGTTCACTTGCAGTTTTATTTGGGTAACGTGTATCTGAAGGCGAATTACATACAACTGCTTTATAACCCACAAGCGCTTGCGAGTGAACTAATCGATAACGCAGCAGCAGTGCTCAGCTACATCAAAACCAGTACTTAAAATAGAACTGGTAATTCATTATATAATGATGGATTTTATTTGTTTGATGCTCTCCGTAATTCGGTTGCAACCGTTTCATTAGTATTACCGGTGTTTCATGAATGGAAGTGCTTCGTAGGCGGAAGTGCCTGAATCCCATGCATGCGTGAGCTTGTATGGAAACCATTCAACTCGGCAGAACTTGGCTCATCGTCGGTTGTTGGGATGAGTCTTCTTACCGTCTTATTGGTTAAAATATCTCCTGGTTCGTTCACTTCCGGGTGGTCTTGTAACGTCTCTGATCTCCTCATCGTCACCTTCGTTTGTTTGCCTCCGAATCCGTTGGGTTTATGGCCAGCAAAGGTCTAATGTTAACACTAATTTGGAGGTTTATAACTCGTTGTGACGCGCAGATGATCGATTTCGGTAGGTTGAAGGACTGAATTCTTTGCAAAGCACGGTGCTTTCCGAAATTCTCTCTGATGACCTTTGTGAATCCAGATCTTCATATTCCATAAACTGAAATTGTGCTACCTTCGTTCTCTGTTTACGGTTACTGTGTAGAAAGATTTCTCCTAGTATGTCTAACGTATGACCCATTTTAATTAATGCAATTGGTCTGGTAAATGAGGTTATTCCTCGAGTATTTGTTGGACCCATTCTTTGAACTTCAATCGATATTCTGCGAATAGCTTTTGGTTTATAAGTTGCCAACATTTCTTCGTCTGTAGTGGCCATGCATGATTCGCTTTTGTTGCACTGAAAACCCATCAGTTTAGTTGCTTGATCTTCGTGTTCCGGTTGCTGTATAACATCCGAGAGTATTTCCGTGTTATCCGCTGTTTTGAAATACGCAATAGGGTTGATCTTTGTTTCACTTGCATTTTGCTATACTACGATCTGTCTCTGCTCCGTTTGCAAAATCGAATTTGACTGCAACTTTTCTTCTGATTCACTAGAGGATTACTCTGACCTATTATTATACAGTGTGTGTCTCCTTCCGATACACACACGTTTGAATGTTTCCGTCCTGTTCACAAATAAGTCCTAAAGTTTCATTCGCTGTTTGTAATTCTAATTGAAGATTTGACGTTTTCAACTGTTGTGTTAAACAGTCCATATAATGTTTTGCACTGCAGCCGGTTCAGTACTGACGCAAGTGCAGTCCACATAAGATATCCAGTGCTTGAGTTTGATGACCGTTATTACAATATGTTCCTTTTTGGACATTATTGTTTCGGCGATTAATCCAGAAAGTGGTGATATCAATGAAGTATCCTCCGGCTATCTGTCAGTTCGCTTTTCAAGCTTTTCTTAAAAAACCCACAAGAATTCCGTTTTGTTTGATCCTGTGCTATTAAAGTACACCCTAGCAAGGGTGCCGACTGAAGTTGGCTGAAACAAATATGGTCCTACTTCAAACGTCGACTTCTGTGTTGATCGTGTGCAGTTTCTTTGAAAACTGTCCAACCTTGTCTACTCAGACAAATTCATCCTGAATACACCGCTTAAATTTTTAAGTTCAGCGAACAAATCAGTAGTCACAAGAGAACAATACATCCAAAGTCCCAAATCGGTTTGGCCTTGATCATGTGGACTGATTTCTCTCAATCTGTGTTGAGTCTTTTTTCACGAGTTGTCCCCCGAAGAAAACGATATCGTATATAAGATGTCAGCTGTTTGCGGATCAGGAGATAACACCATTGTTGAGTACTTTAGTTTGTTTTTCACAAATCTCACAAATTTGGCACTTCATTCTTCGATGACTGAGTCTCTAGACGGCTAAACGGAATAGTGAATCATTCTGCATACCGCAATTCTACGTGGACCGAACAGTAGAGAAAGAACTCTATAGTTTATATCCCACACAGCATACCTCCTAGTTCGTGCACATTTTAAGGGAACCAATGGACTATGTACATTTGACAAGTCATATGCTTTATTACAGATTTTCTTGGAAAAACTAGTGGCCGCTAACTGCCAAAAACGCTATTCAGTACTACAGCAGTGAATGAATTCCGAAAAATTTGATAACATCAATGAAAAAGCGCCACACTAATTTGAACACTCTTCATAAGTGGCACTCTCCAAAAGCACTGTGAAAGATATGACGTCAGCTCTTAAACGAATATTCTCTGCACAACTAAAGCTGATGTCACAACAAAAAGATGTGACTCTCTATTCGACGAAAGTTTGTTGTAAGTGAGTTTAACACCCAACGGTTTACCACTTCAACTGTACACACGATGGAATTTTTGTCGCAACAACTGGTTCTTTTGCTCATAGGGACGAATAGATTTGGCAGGAGAGAATGATTGCTGCTTTAGTGAACTCTTCTGTTTCAATTCTCGCATTGGCAAATATCTGGACGTCATGTTCTTCGCTGTGGGTGAATCAGGTACCATGGTGCCAGGTTTGTTGCTGGCAAGCTTTTGTTCATGTGCTCAAATCGCTCGTCCTCTTCCAGTCTGACCGACGTCCGTTTTGTTGCAGTCGCTATGCCGAAGCTTCTTTGTTGCATTCAGTATTTCCGCTGATCTCGGAAGGACTTTCCTGGATGCAGCTGATAATTTGGGGGCTACGTTTAGGTTGTTGCAGGTATTCTGTGGGCATTTTATGATGAATTCACTACACGGAAGCGCACTTCTCTACCTTCTGGCTACCCTGATGACGTTGGGTGATTTTGTTTATGTAAAGTTTCTTAGATAAAATCCATGGATCGCCATCATTTTCCAGTATCTGATACAACCCCCTTCTTTTGTCCTCAACTGTACTGTGCTCTAGAGTGTTTCAGTTCGTCTGAATAGATCACCATTATCATCATCATGACCATCAATCATCGGCAGCATGATTTCACTGTTCAGCACTGATGCTTCACTACCATATCTACCTCAACTACTCTCTACAGTAAAACAATGCTGAACTAGTAACGAACATGTTCATGAAGAATGTGAGAAGAGCTGGGCTAGCGGCGTTCAGTTGGACTTCTTCGATACGACCAAAGGAGGCACAGAGAACAACACAAGCCTCATCATCATCATCATCATCATCATCATCATCATCATCATCATCATCATCGTCATCATCATCGACAGCATGACATCAGGCTAAAAAACTAGCCCCTGACTTGCAAGAGAACTTCGATTTTGAACAATTTGTTCTGGTGCTTGAATCGCTTGCCGCCTGTTGCTTTCCACCGATCGTCAAACTGCAAATCGAAAGTCGATGTTTTTTGTCACTAGCAAGACAACGATTCTGTCTGACCTTTGGAATCTTGTTCATGCGCTACGACTGTACCCGGAGCTGCACATCTGTCGGTTTTCCAGACTGTGATCGAAAACATTCTCAGCCAAAAAACAGGAGCTACTGCTTTGCGACTTTACCAGGCTACATTAACTCTTCCAAAGAACTAAGCTCATAAAGCTCTACATTCTTACTTCACATGTACTTGTCGGTGAGATAAATTTCTTTTTGTAATTTCTTTTTCTTCTTCGTTCCAATGCCCTTCTGTTGTCTCATCTTTCTGGAGGTTTTGAGACAGCTTTAGTTTTTTATTCAAGCAGCTCGAAAATTTATGTTTATTATGTGATATTTTAGCTTTTTTCTAGAGCGATTAGTGATTACTTCTCTTCCCTCCCTGGGGAAGGGGACATGTTGATCAACACGGTGGTTCCTACAAACGCGAACCAGCCCACACACAGAGAAAAGTTCCCCTCACACCAAGGCGATAATGAGCAGATATAAAATCTAAAGCCTCTCACTTATTATTATCTATAATTATTTGGCTGCACTATGACTGAAGTACAGTCGTCTGGTCATGTATCATACTCACCTCACCAGAAGGACACTCGGATAGCTAAGGAAACGCTGTTCGGCTACTCAGGGGGGTTGTGCCGTCGTCGCAGTTTAGCACAGAATAATAAAACGTATCTTCATGACACAACACACTACTCATGCGATTGCTGAAAATTCCCCGACAGTCCGTTACCGGTTTCTCTCCGCTTGGAGTTAATCAAGTAATTGTCGTCCCTGAGTTACCATCCTCCCTGTATTCTACCAGAACTCCAAATTGTACGCCACCGATACCGATGGTGTTTTGTCACAAGAACATACTCTTGGACATCGTGTCAGCTGAAACACTAGGTGATTTTTGTGCGACATACTCAGTTGAAAAATATCAGGAAGGAGAGATTCTTTTGAGTCTGTCACTAGCACACTAACACACTACACATGGTACTTTGCAAACGAGTGTATTCCGCCATCTATAAGGTACTATTGCCAAGTGAAAGCCGCGAACATAAAAATTTGTCGATTTACCGATAAAGCTTCGTAAACTGAGAAAAATCGCAAAACGATTGAGTGCCTGTGAAAAACTTTGTATTGTTCAATTCTTCAACCACACAGAGGATGCGGAATCGTCCTCGATTGAAAAATTTAATATATCTTTGCAGAGAAGTCAGACGGATACGGATAACGAGACGGCAAGCACCTAAAAGAGAACCTCTTGGACAATGAGCCTTAATAGATAAATCTTTCTCCCAAGACTATTGTCAAACTATCCCGAGTATGAAAAATGTATGACGTATCTGAGTTTCTCAAAGTGAGTGTGTTACTAGTCCCGGTTTTTGGTACAAAAACTTGTCTTTTCCTCCCTAGTTTATTGATGACCAAAAATCAATACAGATGAAACTACCAAGCCCGGGTTTAGTAAAACGTCAACATCTTTCGGCTTGATATAAGTGTACTGTCGCTTTACATTCCCTTTTCTCTACTGACCTGTTTCTTTAAAAGACCTTCTCATCTTGAGCGAAACATTCAAATTGACTGTTGCTGAAGATTTACAAAGGGGCCAATTGAAGTTTTATGGGAGGTGGCTTCCTAAAATGGAATTGTTGGCACTAAATGGACTTGTGGACATAACGTCAAATTTTGTGTTCATAGGAAAAACGGAATAAATTAGCCTCTGGCCTATTAGATCTGATTTTTTTACTGGTTCCTGAATGCCTGTAAGAATCGAAAAACTAGCTCCTTCAAGTAGCCTGTTCAGAGTGAGAAGAGTTTCAAAAGATGGACCGTCCTCCTCAGATGTGGGTGCTGAAGGGCCGATGGCTCATACACAACGAGCGGATAGTAGGGTAGAACTCTCACTCTAAAAAGTGACCTTATAAGGGGTCTGACACAAGGCAAATATAATATGTATTCCAGAGCGCAAAAGTATTGGTTGTCAAAGGCTTTACGGTGCACTTTAGGCCTTTGGAGGATTTAACTCTAGAGCAAAAATTGTTCCTATTATGAACCTGAAGATTTTCGTTGCTAAGGGTTCTTTGAACACTAGGAGTAAGTTATTTTTCGAAAGCACTCTGGCGAAAAACAAAACTTTCTTGTATTCCCCGTGACATCGATAATCTAGTTGTCTCTAGTTCTTCTTTGCTTGCAATTCAAACACGATCGTACCTGAGAGATTAAACTTTTGCATCGATTCCCGTGTACTGCAGTATAACGTGACCATATCCGCCTTTAAAAATGAGCTGTTAGCGGTGGATAAGAAACGTGGGGTTCGCTTAGCACTTGCATTGAAAGCGTTTCATCACCAGCTGAGACAACATTATCAGTGTGCTGTTTTGCAGCAGATCGCAGTGAGGCTTGTGTGTGCTAAGCAGTTGTGTGTGAATCCATACCCGCACTTCTAAGGAGAGTTGACCTCAGAGTAATGGACGTTTTGGACCATTGATGAACTAACTGACACATGAATTTTAATCGAAATACTGCTTTATATAACTGGCTTTATCCTTGAATCCATCATTGTCTAGCTACTTATGGATCCATTTGATTACGACAGTGATTTGCCACCTATATTGTTCACTATATACTGTGATGGCCATCACGTCTTGACGTACTTCTATACTCCTTGCACAAATCATTGTGCACTACAGTGGAAGAGATTTTTCATGACAGACTGTATGGTTACACTGAATACAACAGCCCCGAATTTCCGGCCAGTCAACTTGACCTATTTCTCACCATCATACTTGACCAGTGTTTACTAGACACCAAACCTGTTCAGTGTTATCAAAATGGAGATTTTCCTTGAGTATACCGTGCGCTTTTAGTTTTGTGCCATGTTAGAATGGCACAATACACGGTAAAACACGGGGGCCACACTTTGTTCGTAATAAACCACGAATATTAAATTAAAGGGTTCATTGTTCCCTCCCTGGTTCCCAAACAAAATTAAGGGAAAGACGAATCACAACAACCACTATTTTGGGCGGTATGAACATTAATTAAGCTTTCTTGTAAGCACATGTCCGGATATTTGTCTCATTATTTCCCATTTATCGTGGCACACGTTTTCAAATCTATCGAAGAAATTTCGTTCGTGAATTGTTCCTCACCAGATACTTTCCGCGAATTACCTATATAACAAAACCTAAATTTACATATTTCACTTTTTGTGGTACTTCTTGATTGCATCCTACAACACTTGCATATACTTCTATAATACATAGAGTTCCACAAAAATCAGCATTTCCTACTGCCAAATTACCACTCCAGTCACGTAGTACCGTTCAGTTTGTCTACACAGAGATAATTTCGAAGCGTCCAGAAATCCACCGTCACCTGTGGGTGAAGATGCACAAAATACTTCGAGAAGCCTCATCAGTATGATTTCATCCTCAAGAGCGGTGATGATGCACGTCATAGCGGCAAGCCTGCGCGAGAGGATGTTAGGGCACTCATCGGATGATCTATTCATGACAGGTGATTGACTGGTTGATTAATTGATTGATTGATACTTACTTATGATTATTTACTGTTCACCACTGTGTGTTTACTTAAAAACTTTCGTTTCAAAGAACTACAGACAACAGAGTGTGGCCATTGATTGATGATACTTACTTATGATTATTTACTGTTCACCACTGTGTGTTTACTTAAAAACTTTCGTTTCAAAGAACTACAGACAACAGAGTGTGGCCAGCCATCATTATCAATATCGTCCCGTTTTTTGGGACGGTTACTTACTCTCACGTTTCCAGTAGATGTTTGCCTGGTACAGTGTTCAGCGATAGATGAAACTCCTTTGCTTACATACACCTCCATGATTCAATTTACTGCCTGGTGGGTAAAAACTGCAAACATATATCACTGCGCATCGGACGCAATGGTCACTTAATTTACACCCTTAGAGCCATGCTAACTTTTCACAGTTCCATTCACTGAGGGCAACGTATATGTGCTCTGCGTTACTCGGAGGACAAGAAACATTTTGGCACACTTTTTCGACTGTCTCACTTGACATTCACAGTCGGACTTCCAATTGAATGGGCGCGAAAACTAAATTCAGCTCAAAAAGATTGGAAAGTCTTTATGTCATGGCCAGAGGTAACAACTTGCATTCTCAGATTTACTGTTGCCGTCGACAAGTCTTTTCCCGTTCACGTCCAATGTTTGTGTTCAAAATATGAAAACAATCCATTTGTTGCATCTACCTAACATCCAAACGATTTTGTGCCCTCATTTTCGTGTTGACGTTGGACGAACTATCGGTTGTCAGCAATCCACGACATGCCAGTTTGTTCTCGCATACCCTTCTCAACCTATGTATTGTTCGCGTTAAGTAGAGGAGAGCGGACTGAAATGCACTCTAGATATTATGCCCAGCATGCATCTACTATGGACCTGTCCGTTAGCCAAAGGAATGAAATTCATCCTGGTTGGCCTTCTTTTGTTTCAAGTATCAAGGTAAGTAATTCGCCAAAAAGGCGGTCCTGTGAGCACTCACGCAAGAGAAAAGAAACCAGGTAACGAAACAAATAGGTTCCACAACTGCCCGAAACAAATGAATTTCAACCTACATCAAATGGATAAAAGGTTGTATCCGATTAGGCTGTGACCAGTTGGAGATAAACAATCATCGAGTGAACATACTAACCCAGTGTGGAAGACTGAAGGCTATTGAATGGCAGGGAACCACTCATGCAATAGGTCCTCAGTCCCCTTTTGACTAGACACACATATGTGGAATTATCTCGCACGTTTCAGACTCGAAGGAATGAGAGCTAAGGGCCGAAGCCTAGAGATGTGTTCAAGGCCACCAATGAGTTTAAGTTTGGCGGCATAGCACTGAACACCGGTAGCAGCTTTTTTCCAAACAATACACTGGAGTGACTCGTCAATTTCTTGATGCTTCTGGGGAATACCATATTTTTCTTGAATAAATCACCGTTGGGGTGCTGTCTGGAGACTATCCACCACGTCACTATACAGGTGGTATTTAGTCAAACGACTGAAGGTATTATCTTCTGGTTGTATGACAATAAAGTCAAAAAGATGGTGATTAGAAATAGGAGACTTAAGGTAGACAACTCACTGGTAGTCTTGCGACCGTTTTCAGTGATTACGCTGGTGACTGACTGATCTGATTCTTTTCGGACATCTCTAAGTTGCTATATTTGTCGGCAACATGGCCCCAGCACTTCCAAAAACCGTTTGCTCTTCATCGCCAAGGTAGACTGTGCTTCAAAATCTTGAGACATTTACAGATAGCAGTCCACCATATCAACTTACCCGTACTAGCATTAGGTTCACAGTACCAATTCATCACCCCAATCTGCAACTGACCGTAAATGAAGTGGTCATTCGTCTAACAAACTCACTAGCCGGTGTAGGTGGCTGTAAATCAGTTGTTGATTTGACCTCATTTGAAAACCTTTACCCAGTGCACCTGAATTATCTTGCACAAACAGTGCACTTGACTTTGAAAGTAGAGTCTGTAGAGTTTCCATGCTCTGCTGTCCCACAGTACAAAGGCTCAATAAACCAAAACACCGATGCAAGGGGAAAAGGTTTCCTTGAAGGCATCAATGTAGGTGGAATATTTTTGGCTCAGCACAGGAGGCTTGCATTCAGAATCGCGCTTAAAACATCTATTCAAATGAGGCACAAGGGCCACTTGTGTTCGATCACTGATAATAAAAAATATCCCGTTAAGCTGCCACTTGTTGATTTTGAGCTGTCTTATGTGCTTCAACGCTTCAATGTTAGTCTAAAGTAGGGCCACGTGGGTGTTTAATAGCAATCCCGTCGATCCGTTTGTATTTACTGCTGTCGCAGTGGGCCTCAACCTTCATGCAGAGTAAAATTAGGTCTTCCAGGGTCAGCATAGAATGTGTGCCACAAATTACTCTAGTAAGAGATTAGAAATTTCCTCTAGTTAAACATATGTGGATAGAGTTGAACATAAAACGAAGT
The DNA here is from genome assembly GCF_000715545.1 of Opisthorchis viverrini. NCBI lineage: Eukaryota > Metazoa > Platyhelminthes > Trematoda > Opisthorchiida > Opisthorchiidae > Opisthorchis > Opisthorchis viverrini. The sequence continues at coordinate 370,375 of NW_008751957.1, forward strand.
ATGACATGAAACCTATTCGCCCAGTTAAATCCAGTCATAAAAACTCAGAACCTTTTGTGGAGCCAGTTGTTTTAGAGGGCTTTCCAGGTTGATTTCACTAGCTCTACGAACCACTTGGCTATTTTTTGGTATGCTCATCCATCCACAGTCTGGATGGAACGAATAGGTATTCATGTTTCATGTATTCCAGCCAGCCTTCAAAGTTCTAGAGGTCCTAATAACCTAGATGTCGGAGAGTGTGACTCAGAGAAAAGTTCTTGAAGTTCAACTAATCTCAACTAACGCAACACCATCACTGGAATTTCATTGTCTAGTTGAGTGATCATCGTAGGTTTCGGGGTGTCGGGCAAAATATCTGGTCGCGTCTTTCCACAATAGTCAGACAAGTTATGTCGTCCAGTTTTAGAACAAATCATCTTGACTTCCCTGTAGTTAGTTATCGTGAGACATTTTCGCATGAAAGTACACATAAATTAGTGGCAAATCCGTTAGGAGACCTCTGGGACACAAAAATGCAAACTTTGGGCGGTTTATTCCGATAGAACAGACGGACAGATAAATTTTCCAAACCTGTAAGGCATCTCTCTGAGAATCAGATTTCTCCTTAGGCTTCCCCAAACTTGTGAAAAATCTATCGATGGCCCGGCTGCCACGCTCCCAACTACGACCCAGGTAAAAGAAACTATCACCGAAAGCTCGTCCACGGAAACGTTAGAGCTGAATCCTAATACCGTTTGGACGGCTCCCCGAACTTTTTCTTTCGCTCGTACATGAAAGGAAGCTGACTGCTTGCTTACGACCATAACTGTGAAGCTTACTTGCCACTTGGGTAAATTCTTTTTGTTACACTCTTCACCATTTTCGTCTGTTTTCGTAACCCCGTTTCTCTAGTTGCTGACATCTCGTTTGACATTGTCGTTTTTCACAAGAAGCTTCTGAATATGGATCGTGCTTGTGGGCTTTCGAACAGAGAGAGACAAACGTCAGATAGGCTCAAGTCTGAAAGTAACTATCCGTTCCACTCTCTTCATGTTGACAGCAGGTGTACTATTTGGTTCGAAGCTGAATTCGTGGACAAATGAATAGACTTAGTAAATACTGAGCGAAATGGAACACAAACAACACAGCAGGTATGAGGATTAGTCGCCATTGCGGTCACGCAGTGATTTGAAAAACTGCAGACAAATGCATAACCACGTGGTTTCTGAATTCGGTCATTTCATATTCCCTGCATTGTCAAAGTAAGTCAGTTTGATTAAGTCTAATAGAAGGCGTTTTTTTCGGTTTTCCCTAACGTTGATATTTCTTATGAACAATCAACTGAAAAAGATTGAAAAAACGTTATCATCGGTCTCAGTTGCTTGCTGCGCCGGTAGAGTTTGACACATTCATGTGCTACACCTTTGAGAAAAACGGTCAGTAAAGTAGTGGCTTGGACTGTTGGAAACACAGGTTGTAGACGATTCTCGGTTAAAAATTGGTCGAGTTAACAGCAATGGAATTCATGCAGCCTGGTTTATTCATAATATTCCGAGAAGCACGAGTCACCTTCCCTTAGGCTTATTTCGCTACTAAAATCAAAACTAATTTTGGGAAATCTGAATCAATTTAAGCTAAAGACACCGGAAACTGACGGGAACTGCCCGCAGGGGAAATTGAGTGGAAAACTTGCAAATAAGTCATACAAAAAATCAACAGACTATACCAACCAAACCCCTCTATTTGCAAGTGCGATAAATCATACAACTGTTCGTCCTCCATTTGAGTATCTCTTGAAATTTTTGAACTAAAAATAAATAACTTGCGATTTCGGACATGATTATCCAAATCAAGATAAATTTTGAGTAGACGGAAGTAAGCACCATTGGGTTTGTCAGAAAAATAATTGAAAATTTTCCATCAAAATCCACAAAGCTAGAGTTCATCCGGTTGGAAGTTGTCAAAAGTGAGTGCAATGCGACCAAGTGGAGGATAGAATCCATGGGGTCCAGGGCTGCGTAGACAAAATTCAAACTCCGTCAAAGTCAGCTCACCGAAATCGGCTTCTTCGAATTCAGTCAGCCACTCATGAGGGATAGTGAATTCTTCTTGAATATCGGAGGGAAACTGGGAATTTTGAACATAATATAGGGATAGTTTAGCTGAAAACAGCTATTTGAAAGCGAAAATAACTAGCTGAAGAGAGAAAGCCATCAATCAATTGTATGGTCTTTGGCGACGGTTGATGAGCCTCAGTGGATGGGAAGTGGTAGTGAACGCATGACGGAATTCAGCTGGAGCTGTGGTGCACCTAGCTAATCCTTACTGTGAAATCTGAGCAGTGCGTGTCTCGGAAATCGCTGAAGTGATTAGGGACATCAAAGTTCCGGATGTGTGCAGTCTGTTCTGCACTCTGATTGTTTATTCAACTACTGGGTAAGGTGTTCAGTAGTTCAGGTATCCTAATACCAAATGAACAACTGAGCACTGTGATTTCCAATATCTGGAGGTTCTTGGTGGTTGGTTGCGGTCGTCAACTGCATACCTTCCCGAGGTTAACACTGCTCAACTATGACACGAGGATGCGCGCAAAAAGTCGCCATAATATTCCCAGAAAGCCACTTTTTAATTGAAACCTAAGTATATCTTGGACCGAAGCTAAAAAATCAGTAGAGCAAACGACATTCGAAATAAAAAATGTCATTTTTCTAATTCACACAAACCACTTTTTAAGTTTGTCTGTTTCAGCAGCAATTGGGTTGGAGAAGCATATCACCGGTAAAAGGCATTTTTACTAGAACATTTTGAATTCTTTACTAAAACTCTTAGCTGAGAAATAAATAAATAAATAAATTCATAGTTTACTTAGAATGTAAAGTGACGAAAATCGACTGTAAATTTAAGGAGAAAGCAATAAAGTCAGGACGGAATTTGAAACAATTTACCTAATGGAAGTGAAGTAAGCAGATAGCTGTTCTAATATTCGTCATACTTTCAGCAACACAGTGTGACCTCAAGTTGTTGAATACAAAGAAAGCAGACGCGAGTGATTCACATGAAACTTTCGCCACTATCAGGAGGCCTGTAATGCTAGGAGGGAATCTTTAACTTTAGACCCCCCACTGTCACCATACGAATAAAGTGAAATGACGTATACACTTCTAGTACAAGCGACTTCCAGGAACTTATTTTCACACTGACTTCATATAGTTAGGTCGGAAGCCGGTAAGTGGCACACTGTTTTCAACTAAATCGTTAATTCATCAATACCTAAGGCCCAACTAAGTGATTAAACGATTCCGCAGTTGTATGGAATATCCACAAAACTTAAAGCGAAGAAACGGAACTAGTTTTTGCATATTATTTCGGCGGATTGATGTTTGATCAACCCACGAAAATGTTGTCATTGTTGAGGCTCTTGCTACGAAACTTGGAGTCACACGTATGGAAGCAACGTTACACAACAAACTTTAACTATCCATGTTCTTGGCTTGAACAGTTGCAGAATTCCGTCACTAACAGGCACAGAAGTATCAAGCTCCGCACACAAAACAACGGCAAGCAGAATGCTAGCACTGTCGGTTCCGGTTGTCCCTTCCGTGGACGGACTGTGATTATGACTGGTGGTGCGATTACACAGAAATCATGACAGAACAATTTTGGGTAGTCTAGGCAAACGGAATACGAACATGCCTGGGTAAATAGGTCAGCTGTTCAAGGACTATTTCCAGCATGAAGAGGATTCTAAACTCCCTCACCGACAACGCTCTGCCTGGATGGCAAGTACGTAACGCAACGTAAAGTAATATAGTCTGAAATGGAAGCATTCGGACCAACAACACAGTTTCTGTAATGGGGTAACATGTCAAGTGCCTGGCCCTTCCGATCCATTTTTCATAGAGCCAGTTTTTCAAGCAATCACGTACTCCGTGCTTCGTGGAATAAACGAAACAAGCTACTTCTGACCATGTTATTACTGTGAAGACCGACAGCAGTATTCAGTTTTTAACTAAATTCTCTCTCAGCCACCATGGCAATCAAAATGCCTTCGTAGTGGAGCATCGTGGGGCTGCCACGGGAATGGACGAAAACAACGAAGTGCCTCAGTTGGCAGAGGTACGGCTTGGATGATGCTAAGGGAATGGTGGCCAAACATCAAATGAATAAATATCGTTATTAATTGGGCCGATATATTATTCTCAAGAATCGATGGTGATTCTGCGAATAGACGTGGCCCAAGTGTTCTCTCAGGTCCTCTGTTACACCTATCCTCACAAACATTTCGCTTGATGCCACTTGCACCGACCACTCTGGTTACAGTCACTTGCTTCTGTTTGACAAAAACCACTGAGATTCGGTGAAAAAGCCGGAGTATGGAAGAGATCACGTTGGTGTACGTAGAACTGCGGAATACAACATATTCACTAACGCATTCGAGGAAACATTATCCCAAGTTGAACTTAACATCAAGGGCATACAAATGCACCACTGCATAATAGCTTGCTCTGCCTTCTTGCGAAGCAATACGACGAAATTAGGATAAAGTCCAACAGCGAAGGTTTTTAGTTTGGTGGCGATAAAGTTCTAGATAAAAAACTGAAGGACTGGGAGTTGAATTAGAAACACTTCTTAAGTGTCCTTTACTTTGGAACCTCATTTGTAGGTGAGTTAGTAGGGTGAGTTTTTAAGTAGTCAGTGCAACGTGATTATCAGTCTGTCAGATTAAATACACCTTCTGATTGAATAACCCTACAATGTTCTTAAGCGCAACCGAAGAACATAAAAGCCATCAGGGATTTTATTGTTAAACCATTACACATGCAGTGAATAGAACACCAAGGTGGGAGATCATGACGAAGGTTTAACATAAAAGAATAAAAATGGCGTCCAATATATGAAGCATGTACTTTCAACCTCGTATGTCCGCATACTGCATAACGTAAAACAGGACAAAAAACAATGGTCGGAAAGTGTGCTGATTTCATATGACTGTAGTCAGTGAGTGGGCCGTCATAGGTCTATGCATTACAGTGATTTATTTATTCTGGGTGAAGTAGCATGCTATCCATCCGGCCGAGTCCCACCATTGAGATCACCAAACTAACCAGTTCATAACTATTAGAATTCCAAAGCACAAGTTGCCTTAAATGACCATTTGATTCGGGGTACACTGTCCAAACCTCTAGAGAGCCCATGAACACTAACCCGGAGGGGGGGGGCAGAAAAAGCAGTGGTTCGACATCCTTTTAACACAAAACACACTGCGAACCTAAATTTAGTTTTAGAGAGCCCATAACACTAACCCGGAGGGGGGGGGCAGAAAAAGCAGTGGTTCGACATCCTTTTAACACAAAACACACTGCGAACCTAAATTTAGTTTTATGAGTAATCTAACCCACCCCAAAATTTTGGAAGCCCTCGATTAGGAACCTTGGTAACAGCTGAGGCAATCGCAATACATTTGCACGTTCGAGTTTTGTACAAACAAAAGACGTTCGTCAAGATCAAGCTAATAAAATATATTGCCGTCTGGATCGATGGGCTGGCGACTACTAATTGCCACAGATGAATCAGTCATTATGATATTAGACTTTTGTTTAACTACTCACTACCTACAGCGATGTGAAATCAACAAACTTTCTGATTGTTATGGTTTTCTCGTCCTGTTTTACGCTACCTGTTATGCAAATGTATTAATTTGAAGATTATTTTGCCGACAGATGTAGTCCGTGATTTGTTGCGTTGTGGTCGTGGACAAAAAGTGGAAGTGATCTCAGAAACTGTTGTTATGCATTTCATGATGACTGAACCGAACAAGATCATATCCATCGCTTTCGGTGAGAACATGACACTAAGCGGATCACTTACACCCGGCCCCCTAATAAAAGTTTACTCATGGGACTCGTTAGCAGTTCAAAAGAGGCCCTTGGCGGTTATGCTGCCTCCTTATGAGACATTAACTCAGCCTACTCACGAGTAGTCGACATCGCCCATATTCTCTCATCATCATCATCATCACCATCGACAGCATGACATCAGTGTTCAACATCGATGCTTCACTGCCGTACAACCATGACTTATTTGAAAGCCTTATTGTAAAGAAAAGAATAAATGTGGATGGGGGCGGGACTTAGTGCTAGCTTAACACAATCATTCCGAGGTGCCTACACCTCCAGACATTCACTCAGGCAATCTGGACAGAAACTGACAACAAGAACGCCACTGACNGCCACTCCGAATTGGGCGTGGAAAACAGTACTCTCTTCGGCAAACGATGGTTCGGCATGCGTAAAACATGTCCCAACCAACGCAGCTTCTGGTGCTGGACACATTCTTCAATGGAAGTACCCGTTACACAACCGAAAACACGCTTTCTAACTGCCTCGTTACGGATTCGCCGACACCAACCCACACGAGCTATGGTTCTGAGACAACGATTGTCGAACACCTGAAGACGTCTCAGGTCCGCTGCTCGAATAGACCAAGTCTTACAGCCATACAACATAACATATTCTCTACAGTTGGCTGATACCCGCGCGCATCCAAAAGCTGACACATGCGTTCCTTCGGATGGCAAACATTGAAATCCAGCCGGTAGCAAAATGCAGTTTCCTGGTCACGTTCCCAGTGGGCCATATTCGGAGCGTGCTAGTTACGTACACTAGACCCAAACATGACAACTCGGTCCAGCTGTGTGGAAAACTTGGGGGTAGCCCGATCACCGTGCTCAGTATGCAGTCTGGGCTGCCAGTGAGACACAAGCAGCACGATTGGTGCTATTCTATCTATGGGAAAATGGTATCGTTGATAGTTGAACGGCTCTCACGATAGGAAAAGCCTAAAATGAGGGTTCATTTTATGAATGAAAGATGTTAATCAATTGTAACAAACGAAAATACGTAGAGGATTCTAGAGTCGAGCTAGTTCGGAAGGTACTGCTTGGAGGCATGGTTCACTAGGCTGACTCAATAGTCGCTATTGTTCCCTACTCCAGTGATCACCTAGGGTCATTGCACAGCATATTTCATATTCATTATGGTCAACATCAAGGACAGCAACATCAGTGTTGGCACTGATTCCTCACTGTCGTAAAACCATAAGTAAATGTCATGGATGTACGAGGACTGGGATACTGTCAGGGCGCCCAAGCCTAGAGAGGCGAACGATAAGAGTCCTCGACTAGAATCTTTGGCTTAAAAGCCCAACCGTAAGGCAGCACTGTTGGGCTAAAAATGCAAGTACATTACCTATTTTACGGAATACGTCGCCACGTGTTCCAACCAGCAACCTGGGAGACTGTGTTCGTCTGACCTCCGCCAACCTGTTATGAGAGACTCTGTGAGAGTCGCACGGACAACCCCGCTCCCAGTATAACTCAATGGGTCACCGAGGTACACAAACCGCCATTCCGCGGTAAGATCTAGTCTCTCTCTGACCCTGGGTGATCGAATACAGATAGTGATGATTTTGGGCAAGGTTTTTGGAAAAACAGTGAAAATGCGCATCGGTTAAATACATTTGCTGATAAGGCGCGGCCCGTAATAAAAAGCTTCGTTCGGGGAACTTTACCCAGCTGCCTACATACTGGCAGTACAGGCAACTCAATAAATGCAGTGCTACGGACGAATTTTGTTTTCAGTTTTTTTCCCCGTGAAGCAGATCAGAAATTCGTAGGGCATATATAGAGAACTGCTGTGGACTGTAACCCATAGCCGTTTGCCTTATCAGATCAACCGGGGACTCTAACTTGGAAGCTTCCCAATCTACATCATTTCGACTAGTAACAATTAGACAATCTGGAAGGTTGACAAGTTTTGTGATCTGGCTTCTTGACCACAGCGACGCATTTTTCATTCTACTAACCCACGAGGCCAGTCACATCTGAATGACAGTTTTAGCAGGGCTGGACTTCGTACTAGCTGCAAGTCATGTCGTTACGCTTCTTTGTGTGCTAAACTCTAGGATAATTTGATTGCTCTGGCGGGCATCTACTAGGTTACTTGCTTTCTTGGTGGTCATATTATCCAGAATCTTTTTCAACGCCAAATAATTCTGTAGTTGGTGGGTTTTAGTATGAGCGATGGGGTTTTATCCCAACAACTTTTCTTTCGAGTCCAGCATTACCTTGATCTGCTAGCACATGAAATTAAAAAAACTTGGCTGTCTTGGGGAGCACAGTCTATAGCCTGCGAAACATCGCTCAGACCAGTCGTTTTTCTTGGGTTCGTGTATGTTAAAAGAGTGCGAAAAGTTAATAGAAGCAGTCCAGCAAACGTGCAGGATCGTCAAATTGCACGACGTATCTTAATTTATAATGTGTTTGAATTTTGCCCTTGTTTTGTTGATCTTGGATGCATCAGTAGATGACTTGAATCTCACCTTTGAACTAGACAGAACATTGCCTGCTACACAAGTTTTTGAGGGCTTTATGGCCGCAGTTTTATATACCAGAAGTTTTTCTCAGGTCGTCCAGTTTCCAAAGAATGGAGTTCCGGGTAGTGGCTTATTTCTCCCTTTGGATTTACTGCAGTTGGCTAACACTTATCCAAGTAAAAGCTACCCGCTCCTTTATATATGAACGGCTTTAAGAAGACCTCCGAGGTTGTGAATATCACATCTAATCCCCATTCATATATATGTATACATATATTGATATAAAGTTGGTTATCTGATCGACTAGCTGACATCCGATCAACAGTGGTCAATCCTCTGGTGGCCGGCACAATGTAGGTAGAACGCAGAGGGATCGCGCGGAACCGAACTTGTTGTGACATGCAAGTCCCTGACGCCGATGTAAATCCGGGAAGATAAGGTTGGCGCACTTATACGCAGAGGCCCGTTGAAAGTCATCGGCCGGCCTGAGCACGATGGCATTGTTCCCCTCATACAAAGCGCTAACCTTGTTCTCCATTTTCCTCACGTTTCACGAAATATTGCACTTCCTCAGATAAATTACCGTAACAATGCTCACGGGAGGAAGCCCAATTGAGGGTCACTTAGACACGATTAAATCGATGGGAGGCAAACAAGCGGTCGGTTTACTACTGGTACTGTTGTCTTGTTTGGGGTGCGTCTACGGTTACTTGAACATAAACAGCTCTCTGATGAGTTCTTCTGTTCGTCAGATGAAGTATGCAATTGGCAGTCGACCAAAAAGCCGATCATTTGCTGCAGTGAGTGACCGCAAACAAGCACCAAGGAAGCAGAAAGTTGGTCGGTGTGAGAAATACTGATGGGCCAAAGTCTTGTTCGGTTTCGACTCGTGTCGCATGGAGACACGCCTAACTTGAGTGGTGGGGAGGAGGTGTTTGTCGTTTCAGCATCGACTTTTCATTTCATCTACGTGCATGACTAAAAAGTGTAAGTTGTTGGGCTGTGTTCAACAAGTATTATTACGCCACCAGAGGTATTTTCATGAAGAACCTAAGGACGACCGGTAAAACAAGCATGGAGCTTTAAGCATTACGAAACGTGTCTAACACACACTTCAGTCGACGCTCCCAACCCAAGCTACAGTATCGTGTTGTTCAATAGATGGTTTCGGTTAAGAGCATATCTTGGACAGCCACCAAATAGGCGTGGTCTAAGATGCAGCCGTCTCCCTCCGTTTCGTCAAACGTCCGAATGGTACTCATTAACTCGTCGAGCATTTGGAAGGTTGAGTTGTGATATCTGGTTATCTTGGCTATCTCCGCTGCTGAAACTAATGGGCAGAGCCCGACTGTCTATTTCTTGCCTTTCCAAAGTTTTGTGCCCACATATTTACTTTTGGGAGCACTTGTTTTCCAGCACATGCGCAGTCCTTGTTTCACTTTCCGTAAAAAATAATATGGAAAGTGCATGCGAATGCCAGCTGATTTCAGCAGCCGACTGAACGCTGGAGATCGATTCCTTGGAGTTTTACGCTGGATAACGCAGAACCTGTATCTGCCTTACAACGCATTGTTTCCGTGTCCAGATCTACTAGTGTTAAGAATTCGGATAGTTCGCTGTGACTTCTGTCAGAATGACAGATCATGGATGATGACAGACAAATTTTTCCCGATGTCATAATTTAAAAGGTTAAACATTTAGTTTGACACGGTCACACTAGATCGTCACTGAACCGATCAAATAAACCGGCACATGCGATATGTGCTTCAGTCTCCACGGAAAACTGAAAGCTGAATTCCTGTGAATACTAATTGTAACAGCTCGTTCCCAACAGGTTAGGGCAGAGAATATGTGACAGCATAGTCATCTCACGTCTTCCCACACTCCATTCCTTCCATTGTGGGGAAGATAGTCCCACAGTGAAGAGAGACAGTGAACTCGTACACACTTTAGTATTGAGCATTAGATGATGTACGATGAAGTGGCATATGCTGACCTCCTAACTTTTGGGAAGTGTACCATGCAGTGTCTAAACATGATTTCATCTTCTAATCTCCGTAATACAAAGCTCCGTTGCAATTTCTGCACTAAAACAATGGGTATAACCTACTCACTTTCATCAGTGTCACATGCAAGTCAAAATGGGGCTGTACATTCGTCGTGAAGCCTGCGCCGTCCAGTGATTCGGTGAGTACGGAGACAAATTCCTGTAACATGCGATTGCGTTCAACTGGGACATACAGCATTCGTCCGGCGAATAATCCCAATCCACACAGACGGAGTGGTTCTTTTGGGATCAGATTTATAGTCTCCTCGATGATCTGGTCGATTGCGTCAAAACAGTCCTTCGCCTGAAATTAGAGCAGACATTGGGTCCGTGTAACTAGTGCACACAATGAAACGCTGTAAGTAGTTGAAACGTCTAGCAAACTAGACACAAACAAGGATTTAGTGTCATCTTATTAGTTTTATGGAAGCAAGTATTGGAAAAGTGAACAGGACAAACACAAGTGATTGCACGATAAGACACTAAATTTTGTGAGGTATTTACATCATGCGAAGTTGGTTTAACGCTGTTCCGCTTTCCTAAACTTTTCAGGGTGAATAGGACTGAGTTTCAGTGGTTTAACTGTTCAATCAAGGTAAATGGGTACTGCATCCGCTTTCTGCATATACTTCGAATTAGCTAGCAATGATTAACCATGTTTTTCAATCACCGTATTCAAACTTTTCGCATCATTCCGCATAGATTCATTGACCACGGCTACCAAGGTAAGGGCCTTGGCCCCTGGATGGTCGCAGATACTCTTAAGGGGGTCGCAAAACTTCCCCATAAGGTTTCTTATCCAAAATTATTTTTCCAGATGCAGTCAGTTCATTTGTACAGACAGTACAACTGACGACTTTGACCAAACATCAAAGTTGATATCCCAGACACAATGGAAATTTCCGTGGTCGTTGGCTTGTTCGCTGAGCTGGGCGATTTGAATGCAATCGCAGCAATCAAGTTGCCCAGCCCAGCGAACAAGCAAACGACCATCTACGCTATCTGAGCTACCAACATTTTCCTCCATAGACAAAAGAAATTTTCGTGTTTAAGTTTACTTCGTTTGAATTAAACCTAGAGAAAACAGCATTACTCCACTGGATGAGTGGGCACGGTTTTAATGAAACTAGCTTCCCGATTTCAGACTCGCAAGGGAAAGCAAAACTAAAATGCTTCACTCAAACAAGAACTTAATTTCCGTCTGTCAAAGTATGCAACTGTACACTGAGGGGATAAGTTGCAGGATAAGATACGCTCAGTAAAACTAGGTTTTGTGGCTGTAGTGCCGAAATTTCTAAAGTAGAGAACTTATTCCACTTCGGTCAGTAAAATCTTTAGAGTTGTACAGGGAAAAGTTTAAAGACCCAACTTATGACCTCCAATGAAATCCAGCTTCAGGCAAATTTACATCAGTGCAGTCGGTAGAAAGCCCTTTGACCTTACAACAAACACAAAAGTATAACAAGGCTTTGGCAAGTAAATGACGGCCGAAGCGTCTACTGATTTCAACTAAAACACGTATAGCAGCGGCATAGACCTAACAGTTTAGCACAGATGGCACAGGAAGATAGCCCCAAACAACTGTAATGAAACATCGAAAGTACTCACTGCGATCTGGCTTCCAAATGGGGTCGCCTCATATGTTCAGGTCATGACCCAGGTCAATTCACGACTATAGAGTACATCGTTAACCAGGTCATGCGCTTGAAATAATAAGAGGATAAGACGCTGAAGAATATAATATAGCCTGCGTCCTTTGAGTAATACAGCAATGGTTCTATTCTTCTGGACCACCAGGCCCTGTCTAAATTCAAGTTGTCGCCTACTAGGATTGCAAACGAGAAAAGATATACAGGGACTCTGTTTCACAATCATTACTAGGCTGCACTTGGATCTCAGGCAACCGGAAGAACGAAATAGACATAGCCCCTCTGGGAAATTGTGCAGCTATTCAGGTCTGACAAGTTTCCTCATCTGGAGGGACAAACAGCATTTGGTTTCCTGTGCTTGTTTCCGTAAACGATATTTGTCTGCCTGAAAAATACTCTGGGAAGAAGAGAGCAAACCTCGTTTAAAGCCAGCCAGTATGTTCACTGTGGTTTTAGATGAAGCTTGTCCGAAGCGTAATTAATGTTACCCGATCGACATATGAATCTTATTTATCTTACTCTTCGCCGAGGGCAGATTAGGTGGCGGCATCAGAAATGTCTAGGATATTGGTTGTCAGATCTGTACAAATCACAATCCGGTGGCAGCTCAATTAAAAAAGGTTGTGAATCCCTTGGAAACCAAGTTGTTTCATGCCATCCTTGACCTTAACAAGCTAAGTTCTTAGTTTACCCCAAGTCATCAATACCACCATTTGCAGAAACAGGCTCAAGTTTTTTTCGGTAAATTCAACATTGTTCTTGTGCAAAAGTTTCCAAAACCCTGATAGACGTCGTCATTGAAAGATTTAACGTAAATCTGGGAAGTCACGACAAGTCTTCTAAATTTTACCATTACACTTCATCCAGGTATCGAACTTTTGGTGTTCATCGAACACACCAGACACCTTTATCTTCCGAATATCCTCTATCTTTAGAGACTTATTTGTGACTGGATTAAGGGCTGCTTTAACGACCCCAAGCTTGTGCATAGAACAGTTTTATTCGTCATCCTCTGTGCCTTGCTTAGCCACTCGAAAGCACTGGCAACTTGATGTCCTTTGTTCACTTATTTGGGTAAGATGGTTAAATCTATGTGCTACTCCGTTATCTGTGCAACCATTGTTGAGAAGTGCACTAGATGTAACTAGAAAGCTGAAGTACATCTCGATCTTCGTAATACTGATTTCTATTCCGGTCTAGTGAATCCGATTACTCGGCATGTGTGGGAGTTTTATCAACACAAAACTGGCATCTTCATATTTGAAACCCGCCATCCATGTTGATAGACCCAGCTGAACACCATAGTACCCCTCTCATTCTCACTCGGATGATTTATAGATTGTGAGGTCAAACAGCATCAAAAACACGCTGTCAAAATCAAAAAGTTCCTTGTCGTATACCTGGGCTTTCACCGCTGATAAACTATATTGCCTTCAGACAGGAGGTGTACTTAATCAGTTTATCGCGACCAAACAACGCTTGGCATATTCGAAACACAACCCTGCCATTTAGAAATTCTCACAGGCACTCTCGGGAAAGCACACTCCTGGTATCCACGAACAACTCAAGCTAACCAGTGGGTTGACCAATTCTTCATTATAGACAATTTGTTGCGCTCCTGAGCCTTTCTCAACTGTGGTAACCGAAGTCCATTTGGGAGTCTTGTCACTGGGCTAAATTTTATGACACTCAATGCATGTCACCAACGTATACGCGCTGGTCTAATTTGAAAATAGATGAGATCAAGTTGAGGCCATCTTCCAAAGGATTGTAATAAAAGAAATTGATGTCGTGCCAAATTCAGTTCAATACAACTGTCTGAGGCCTGAAATCTGCCATCAAAGATTCACAATTGACGAACAAACTGGTCTCCTTAAGGTACGACAAAGAACAAGGAGTATTCATGATAGATAAGAGAGTCTCGAAAATCGCTGGTGTCTCCAATGACAGCGGAGATTTATGAGAGAAGTAGTCCGAGAGAATCACTGGAGAGAGAGCCGCAAATACTAAAAAACATGTTTTGCTAACGGGGCTGCAATAAAACCAGCTCAACGTTCTGAAAAAGCAACGACCCCAACCCCTTGCGTGTAACTGGGACCAGTCTGGAGGATGCCTACCATAGATTCACTCGGTGGCTATTACATGTTCTGTTTGTCATCCGGAAAATTTGACCCCCCAATAATCACCCGGAAATTCTCAGTATTTTGCGCGAAACCCTCCGCTCAGTTAGACAGCAATAACTAAGAAGGGGAAAATGTAATGTGTCTACAATCGTACTTCAAACAACATCATACAGAAACTTCAGCCCGCTCTGAACCGCATCTAAGGGACTGTCCAATTTCTCATGGTTCCACAACGCACAAGATTATGTTTCAGTTTATATCGAAGAACTTGTAGTATTACTCTGTTTCACCTATTATCCATAAGCTCACCAGCATTTGCGATGATATTCATTTCTCTGAAACTGGTCGAAATTTTTTACGAGAAACTTCCGTGCTTGATGTGAATCAATTTCTGCATAGTTTTTAGTACCACCGGTCAACACCATTAGCGACTAGATCAAGCTATGGTTCATCGTTTGCCAAGCACCTATCTGAGACAGTTCACTTCGTTGGTTCTCTTCTTACTTCAGCCACACTGCTGCGAAACGGAACTATAAAGTTACCAGGTTTCTAATAAGCAACGATATTGGAACACAGCAACCCAAATCGTGTGAAAGAAACCTATCCAGCTTGTCGACAACCATCTACACACCTTTCGGGAGGTCTTATCGACTGCGCTTGCCAATCGAACTAAATGTGTCTGGTGAGACCTTCGAGAAGAGATTCGTTAGAGCCTTTAATAAGCTGTCAGGGCGTAACCTGCATAGCTCGCAATGTCCTCATGTATGGCAATGAGTTCGAATAACACAGCAGAAATTCTGGCAAATCTTTGGGCACCGTTTTCAGAAAGGTATACAACTAAGACAAGAAAATGCGGAATATTATGCAGTGTTCGTTGCTCTTCCTGGACATCTGACCACAGTTGATGGCCAGCACAAGTGATCTCCAGGACTAGACAAGACTAAACAGGGTGATCAATTATTCTAGCCGTGGTCTAGAAAAAAGGGGCAAACCCATGAATCTGATCAACGGAATGACAATAAACGGATTCCATGGTGTTGAAGCCAGCTCCAAAAGTGTGCTTTTGAAAAGATTATGTTCAAAGTAACGGAGGACTCAGCAACCTACCCACTAACAACGCAATTTACCCATTTCAGCGACCTTCTGTTCTAATGAATGGCATCCTAAATATTGTGTTGTAAGCATCTACAGAACGCAAGCTTTCTAAATTGAATAAAAGAAGAAGCGCAGATGCATTATAAGTGGGACACAGAAACGTCCAAACTCCATTTTCCACTTAGTTATTCCAACGAATTATTCTATCTTCGTGTGCTATGCACTGGTGGGCAAGTGCTCACTCACCGGAATGATGCACAAATGAGTACATATACACTGTGATCTTCCAGACGGTTTTTTTAAAGGCAGCTAACATTATGGTTTTTTAATTCCTCTTTAATTGATAACCAAGAATTAGGTTGTCTAGGTGATTTTTTAACATCCTTTTCCAATATCCAGTTAGGTTTATTGCTGGTTTCTCCATGGTCCCGGTAACTATGGGATTACGTGACTCATGCTTCTTTGGGCTCAGAAAAGTCCTGGAATACGTTCCGAATACTATAAACAAATGAGTTTCTCGTTATAATGCCCAGTGGTTGGACCGATGTTATTGAAGTTGAGCAACATCACATCCGACCTGCTCGTTTTCATACCATTATTTCGAAATGATTACCTCATATAAAGTTCCTCGAAACATGTGGATAATCCGCATACACTTTTCTATGGCCTATTCAAAATGGAATAAAACGGAAACGTAACTGAATGAGGAAATCGTCAGTCTATTGTGGCAATAAATGGCTGTTTTCCCTCGAGAACTGCAAAAAAGGGGTCGAGGTCTCATGCTGATTCATTCACTTATTCGTATACATTTCATCCACTCCATATCATAACTGTTCCACATGTTCCAAACTGTTACACTGATAAAGAATAGATTAAAACGAATGAAGGCGGATCGAAAATAGAAGACTGATAACGCAGATTGCAATCTTGTGTTTGTGAAATCGGCTGTTCTGGAGTGTCTATTGGCCGGTACTTCTAAGCCAATGAATTATCATTGCGACGTTAACAGTTTGGGAATGAAGTAAAAGTCATCTGTTTTGAGGACTTCACTGACCACCTTTGAGGAGAGGTTACTTCCTTGACAGCAGGAAAAATCCGCGCTGTAACGCTTATTCTTTTTTTAAAAAGGCACCTTCTTTTGATAATTTTTCTAAAATTTCCAGTTGGAGTGGGTGTTGCAACGAGTTTCACACCTCAGGTATGATATCTTGCATTTAGCCCTTATGGATGGCACAGAAGGCATACGAGCATGCACAACCCTCTTGTGCACTTCTTAGCTAGTCCTGTACAACCTTGTCACATTTGGGTGCAACAAATGAACTTACGTAAATAAAACCCTGCGTGTAGGCTTTGTGGAGCCATTTTAAGAACTCTATATTGGAATTTTAGAAAGATTCCACTACGTCTCTTCTTAAAAAGGTTCACAAACTATAACCGATGCATCACTTACCGCACATGACACGAAATTACCTCCTTACTGAGCTTTGGTCCAATTTTCAAGGACCAAAACGTCATTATACAGGGACAAAATAAGGTAGCTTTATCCAAACAGCGACTATTTACATGAGTTACATGAGTTCATATGAGAAACCTTTTCCAAGTTCATCAGGTGAGCAAAGCTAAGAGACAGTTCTCTCCTTTGTACAGGACCTGCAGCCGCATCACTAAATGAGAGTATGCAAAGTTCTTATCGTGTGACTTTTGTGAAGCCTGACCATTCATTACTCTCCAGAAGCCATTCATATTCTGTTTATGCCTACTGTAAAACAGCCTCTCACCTTGATGGGCTCGTCCCGTCATTGCTTTAGCCGCTAGACTTTAACTGCGAACCTACGTCGACCAGATCAATCGCTCCTACAGGTGCACTTCCAAAGAAATCCTTCTGTCACTAACCCAGTGGCTTAGTGTAATCCCGTCTCATTAGCTATCCGCCCCAACAAGACGACTGCATACTTTCCTCGACCTTCAGTCCTTGCTTGCTCTTTAAGCTTCAGAGCACTGTCGGACACAGTTGTCTTTCTTCCGCATACACTGTTTTTAACAAGCTTCGGGGAGAACTTTCAAACCGGATGACTTAGAACAGAAGTCCGTTTTAACCAGTTACAACACCGTTATATCGACTCAGTCTGAACCAACTGTCTATTCGCTGCTTGGTACCTGTCGTGTCCCGGGTTTGGACTGTTACGATCCGAGACCCTGGTAAAGCATCGAGCTGGATGCATCCGCCGTAAGGTTAATTAAGTAGACGTGGAATTATTCCCCAAGTTTAGAAGCTAACAAGTTGGCTTCCGTGAACGGTGATTTACACATGGCCTGGACAGTCAGGTGATTCAATGAAACAAGAGTCGTTGGAGTGGATCAGTGGTGGGGTTGAGGGGACCAATGTGCTTCCTAGTATATGATTCCAAAGAAACGGGGCTGTTTGCTCTACCTCATTTAAAGCCTTTGCACCAAAAAGCAGGTTCACAATTCACTGTAATAAAACTAGTCTTTTCGAGACTGTTTGTGATAAACATATGTTAGCTTAGGGAAGAACTCAGCCATACGAGTACACCTGCGCACATCGGCGATCACCAGATGAGGGTAAATTGGATAAACCATTTGACTTTACATATATCTATTATAAACCGGTGGCGCCAGGTTCACAGACTCGTCAATCATTCCTAAACAATCTTAGTGATATATTATCGTGATATATTATCGACAAGAATCGTATCATTTGAAGATCTGTTACATTGATGAATCTAAGCCAACACTCCGTAAAGGGAGAATTTCCATCGGAATCTGAAGCCTTGACGAGGTGCTACATGGTGTTCTCAGCATGAAGTGTCTTAAAGCCGTGGATGTTACCTTGATCCAGTTGCCGCTCCACTCGCGTGGAAGGACTCAAGCTGTAATTCTTCGTAAGCATAATCTAATGGATAATCGCTTCCGCTGTCTTCTCTTAGAATAACTCCGAAATTTAACCCTTCGTCGGTGAAACACTTCAAATATGAGTCACCGAGAGAACCGGTCGAACACAAGGGATCCCGTGAGTTAAGCCCTTGAGCTACATATATAATGGCTTGGAAGTAGGATTTTAGTTCCTATTTTCAGTCATATGGTTCAGAACTTATACTTTGATGGTAAACTCTATTCAACACAGAAATTCAGTGAACCATTCATCAGGCGTTTTAGGAATCTCGCGAGATCCAAATAACCACAAGTAAAAAAAGATAAATAGCCCAGAACACGAAACGTGAAGTGTCATACAGCGGTAATTATCCTTCACTTGCATGAACCGTCATCCTTTTCTGGTACTAACGACAGATGGGCAGGTGGACCATCCATTTTGACTAATTTGCTGTTGTTTCATGCAAGCAAACTGCCGATAATCAGATACTGAAGAACCGATGCAGTTGGTGCGATAATAAACGGACGAACTTGAATGTAAAACACTGCTCATCGTACATCGGAAATTCGGATAGGCTCAGTGGAGTCTCCTGTCAAATCTAAATGCGCGTGCAACGGAGTATCTAAGCGGTCACAAACTTTGAAAAATTCAGCGAAATACACTCATTTGCATACCAGTTTGGTTTTAAAAGGTGACCCATCTGGAACCCAGCCCAACCGCTCGTTTAAGATGTTTTTAGGCAACTGAATGTGCTGAAGCAGGTCGCCTAATGTTTCAGTTGGTACGATATTCGAGACATCGCGGTACATGTATAAACGTAATACGCTACTCCTAAGTTAGCTGAAAACTCCGTCGGCCCACGACTAGTTTCGCCCTTCTTAGGGTGGGTGCAGTCCTCGGGCTTTAGTCAACCTCTTATGTAACCTGAACCTAAATTGCAAGAAATTAGCGAAATACGCTCATTTGCACACCTTATGAATAGTGTATTACGTTTACATATGTATCGCAATATTTTAAATGCCGTACCAACTGGAACATGAGCGTATTTCTCTAATTTCGTTCAATTTGGTTTCAAATAGAACATAAGGTTGACGGGAGCTCGAGAAATGGTGAGCCCCAAGAAAGACGAAACACGTCGTATGTTGTCGAAGAGTTTCCAGAAACCTCATAAGTAGTGTACTACGTCTAATCAGATCCGTTTATAATTCCCCATTCTATTTCCAAGCGTCATGCATCAGACCCTAAGCATCACATTGTTTCTACCACTCATCATTGCCAATACTACCAGATCCTGCCCAAGTAAGTGAAGATCCAAGGAACCACTACCCGCTTGTGAATTCTGGACTCAATGAATCCTAGGCAATACTAGGTGAGTATTTTGCGAGTTTTCATTAAGCATATGATTGCTTCCGCTGCACTTTCGGAAACGGAGTCTCTTACTCCACTTTTGGAGTCGAAATGCTCATCAATCGATTTTGTGGGCCGATGAAATGATACCATTGAACCGTAAGATCATACAAAGTGGTAACAGATACCCAAAATGTCGTGATGAGCAAGTCATCAAGTGCTTAAATGGATGACTATCTTACGCCTCTTGGGCCTACTGTTTCGGATGCGTACCAGACAATCGCTGACGCCAGATAAATCATCCACAACCACAGCCATGTGAATTTTGTGATCGTTCGTAGCCACATGATGATTTTCGTATTGAGGCTTTTCGGGTCTGTTAGCAGCTACTTGATCGAATAGCATAAACGAAGCAAGATAACAGCAGTTTGGCGATCTTAATTAGGTTAAATTAGCTGTGTACGGTCTTCCTGGTTGCAGACTCATCACAGCAACACTGAGATAGATGCTGCGTAAGACGAATTCATCTTCAAACGAGTAGCGGTTAAAATGTACCGGTATTATCGGATGCTCGTCACAGATACATACTGCGAAATGTTTGTCGGACGGGTCGTAGCAAAATGGCGTAAAATAGACGCAAACGGTTTAGAAAATTTTCAAAGCACCTTACTCTATTTACTTACCGATTTAATTTAGAGCGAGCGCACAGAAGAATGAGATATATGTACCCTCCACTATCAAACCTACCGCCTGAGCACTCAGAAGCATCGATATCAGTGAGGTTTGGCAAGGTGAGACTGGACGCTGACCAACATACTGATGATTTCCTCTTAAGTGGTGGTGAAACTTGTGCAATCAAACTGCAGGCAAACCAAGGACTATCTACACTATCTGAGCTGCCAACATTCTGAAATAGCAAAACCGCTCTATCACGGACCGCTCAAGTCCTAGCCATTAGGCCTAAAAATGTTAAACCTGAGCTGTTTGCAACGAAGAATTGATGGCTAAGTAATAACATACGCGTTAATTACAACTCATAACTAGTGGGTGAAAACGAATAACTCTAGAAAAATTGTTACCAGACTAGAACAAGCGTTGTGATAATAAAACTCTGTTCTGGAAGCAGGACTGATAGGCCATCCCATTACTCCTAAATAGTGCAGGCTCCATCCAACATAGGTTACTCATTTGAAACTGCATACTCTTCCATCAAACCATACGTTTAGTTCTTAGCCTTACATAACCGTCGCCACTGAAAGTGCCCACCCTGTCACTGAAAAGGACCAACTGACCCGATTTCGAATCCCAACCAACAACGATGGATAACTTCCAGGTAAGATAGAACAATTCAAGGATATCCGAATTCAGTTAAGTCATTAAGTAAGCTTTTGGTGAATTCTGAAAGCGAAACCCTATCAGCAGTAACATGAGGAATAAAACACGCGGGGAGGAGGCTTGCCGCAGTGCAAAACAAAGCTGGACAAGGTTATTACGAGCAGATCTACAGTGTTTTCGATATCCGACCATCCTCGGTGTCCACAGCGGTGCTAACGAAAGAGCCATCGATAATAGATCAGGCAACTTCCAAATCAGATATAATCTATCTGTCAGACTCCACATGTGTTGAGTGATCACAAAAAAGTCGTTCGAGCTGGAGGATAACCGATTCCCTATATTCGCGTTGAATCCAAACTCAGTGTAGAGCTGAAAATGATTCAAATGGCTTTTAGTAACTAAGCCATCTGACACCGTCAAGACCGGCAAAACTAACGGAAGCTTATTTGTTAGGTTTGTTGCCCAGCAAAAATGATTGCCATGTCCAACATTCGAGCTTTTCAACCGCAGTTTTGTGTAAACAGCCAGATACTCTATCTGCTTCGACACATTACGTTTTCCAGTTCACTAACACAGATTTATCGCTCCCTCTTAACAGAGGCTGAACAACGGAGGCTGAACACCATCTTCAGGATTGCACACACAGGCCAACGTAGTGGCTTGCTTTCGGCCAGCTGATCAGGCACACGCCCACACCTACTTGAGAAGAAATTGTTGTTTACGACACCACCAACGTGCTATACCGTGTTTATGTGTGTCAACCAAATTTTTACCCAAGTGACCTACAGACACAACTTTGGCTTGCAAAAATTTTGGGTAGTTGCCACATTTAGTCATCATTAAAAGTACTTTGTCCGTGGAATTCTGATTAGGGTGTCTCAAATGAACTTTGGGCTGATAACCAGATCAGGGAACATCACAAACGAGAGATTCAGCTGGGTTCCAGCTGAGTCTCTCGAAAAACCAAATTAGTTTGCAAATGAGTGTATATTTGCTAATTTCGTGCAATTTGGTTCCAAGTAGAACATAAGGTTGACGGAAACCCGGGGACTGCGCCTACCTGATGAGCCCCAAAAAGGGCGAAACCGGTCGTGGACTGTCGATGGATTTTCAGCAACCTTATGAGTAGTACATTACAGGTATCGCGAGATCAGGGATTAGTTTGGGTTTGGATAACCATTCAATGCATGGAAAGACTTCGTCCATTGAAATGCGACATTCCTGTTGTTGCTCAGACTTCTTTTTAAGTCAAGTAGGACGCGCTGACGATCAGCTGATTCAGTAACGTGACCACGTGTCGCACACACGCAACCAAGGGTTCGAGAACCGATTGGTATGGGTTATTTTGCGCCGACCACGCGCTTGCTTCTTTTATTCAGTGCACCTCGTCATATACTGTTTCGTTATCAGGGCGACATCCTGCAGTATCATGGATGCGTGTACCTTGTATCAAGAGGGTCATGCGCACTATGCGATTTGCGGACGATCCTTTCAAATTGCGGCAGGAAGATCAAGGTACTAGCTCCTATGCTGAAGAAGCGTTTGGGTGTGCATCACATACTAACACGCGAACTCACGTTAAGTATGTGAATGAATGCGAACGCGGGCACACATTCCATCGCAAATCTGGAAGTGAATAACCATCCAAACTCCATGTCACCGATGATCTATCCTCATTTTGTGAGTGATCATTTGCAGAGAAAAGAAAACTGGTCGTTAACCCTAACTCACCCCAGTTCTAGTTTCTGTGGTCATTGTCTGTGAATGGTGAGCGTCCCGGAGCAGTTGCTATTTGTACGATCGATCATGATCACGTGATCGCCCTATCACGTGAAAACAGGTCTACGTCGCACCCGAAAATATATATGGAAAATATCGAATTCGACAAGATCTAACACAGTCTCTTTCAAAACAAAACTCGCAGGCCAAAGACCAGAACGGTGCATGAGAGTCCGGTTATCCTGTGCCTGGAGCTGCTGGCCATATGGTCGCTAGTGACTGTACGACTCACTTCTGAACACAAAGGTGAGGCTAGTGAATGGCTTCTGCAACGGACAGGATCTAACTTCTGTTTCTAACAGTCATTTTTCCGATACAGTGTAGATGGGTGTAAAAGCTAGCGTGGTATTTACGTGGTGTCCTTTTTCCAGTACACGGCAATATTCTGGGTTGTATTATACCAGAAAACGCATACTGGCTCAAGCAAGAAGTAGTGAAGAACGTGAATTTATTGAAGCCTGAGACTCCACTGAAAAAGCTGTCAATAAACATATCGGAACTGATCCTATTTGTCAACTGCTAAGAGCAAGAGAACGCCAGAATTGCAGAGCTATGAGCTGCAAAAGCAGACAGACGAGAGACTCATAAGAGAGGTAGGAAAACCCAATTAAAACGGACACATCAGTTTGATTCGAGGAGGGGCTCAATCAATAAACCAAAGTACCAGATAAACCGGTAGACGCAGAAACATTAACTGTTACGATGAAGAACGTGGTGCGGTTCAACTAACCAATTAACCTCTGGAGGACCAAACCGCAAAGTAATGCAAATCAAGAAGAGGGTCAGGCAAAACCAAGGAAGAGACTGCTAAAAATAGAGGGCATTGGGATAACTATCCAACCCAGAGGAAGGAAGACCACAGAACAACAAATGGACCAACGGAAACGCTGTCCTCCGAATAGCTAATCACATTAGAAGTTAATAGATGGTCTTCAAATGCTATATAAGCGCACTCAGGCTAAGAGAAAGTAGCCAATGATGATGTTGCGCAATGAGGTCTCCTCGTATGGTGACGAAACGTTTGCAAGTTAATAGTCAAACTCGCGAACAGATCAACAGCCACCAATAATTTATTGAATTCCGGTCAAAGGGATTTCTGCATCTTGGCTACTTTTAACAGCCACTACCGGACTCTGTCTAGGCTCGGAAGACCTAACAATACCCTAGCCCTCGTTCTTCCTTCTGGTGGCATGGCAGTTGGGTACCGAAAGGGTGTTACAGCTGAGTGACTTTCTTGCTGGACCGCACTTGAGTTATTGAAGGAGAGTCGGAAATTCTGTACTAAATACCTAGTGTATGTCATGTGCAATATGTGATATATAAGTGTTGTTAGAGTATGCTGCAGTCTAAATGATAGTATATCCTGAAACTGCAGCCGACAGGCTTGTTTGACTCACGCTGACGAGATCCCCTATGGGTGAAACTCAAAGCTTTCTTCCTTCACATGCCCATCTGCCATCGCGTCCTGGCCGCGCGTGCAGCCCAGCGAGGGCTACGGATCTTTGGGCTGGCGTTTCCGCATGCCTGGCTGGCTGTCCCCACTGCTATATCAAGGTACGTTTGATCCGGTTCATGTTGTCTGTCCCCTATAGCGAGGCATTCAGTAGTTTATTTCCAACCATCCGACTCAGCTTCTAAGGATCACCGCCGTGATCGAATCACAGAAGATTTGAGTTCCTGTCTCTGGCATACTATTCAATGAACGAAAAGCGTTGACGGTTCTCATTCCAGAGTACCTGCTCTATGGATAAAAGCGTATGCTTCATAGCTGCGGGGGAAACGCACCGTGTGGACGGATAACCTACAAACTTAGTCAGTGGCTCGGACGTTGAGTATGCACGGAAACTGCGGCGTGCGAGGTGAGACCATTGCCGTTAATCGGACGTTGAGTCCAGTCACATCAAACATACAGTATGTTTCACGTTATAGTCCGGTAAGTTTCCAGTGGGTTTCATTAAACAGACGCTGCGCTTCGGTTAGAGTTCGGCTGGTCAGTGTGCTTCAGCACAAGGATATGGACCCGTCGTTATGATCTGATTGTTTGAGCACCAGTGTCTCATTTAAATCCACGCGTTGCGTGACAGTGTATAGTGTGACAATGGTTTTGGTTTATCCAGAAATGCAGCTGGTTACAATATCGGCTTCAAGTGTTCTCACCGTTCCAAGTCCATGATCTGCCGATCAGCTGTGGAAGCTTCTCATGTGGTGCTGTGAATAAAGTCGTAATACCGAGACAAATGCATAACTCTTCTGAAATCCACCATAATTACCAGCAGACCACCGTTGTCTGTGTGTTGAACGTATGGACTTGGTTGTTTTCTTGTATTACCCAAATCAAGGAACAGCGAGGGACTTAGTTCGGACTCCGCTCTGGTCTAGGGATCGTTCACATCCAAGCCATCAGACACTGTTCGACGCATAAAGTTGTCTGTCGACAAAGGCATTCTACGCCAGTCTCGAAATTAAGTGTAGGTTACCAAAGGTGTGAACTCCGGTTCCAACAGGTCATCCGAAAGGCAAAGAAGCGACTGCCACACCTTCCTTCGTCTGACAAGTCTGATTAAATTCGAAAAGTATGGGGGATAGTCAGTCGATGAGCTATAAAAGATCCGATTGTATGACCCAGCGATTTAAAGCACCTGATGCCATTCGTCGATGGTTGGAGAAGTTTTCTGATAAGGAAATAGGCTGGTAATTCGTTGAAATATTGGATATAGGCTTCAAATACTCATAAATTTGCATCCCCAAGCCTAGACAACCATTTTCAGAAGCTCCGCTCTTTAGGTTCGCCATATATGATCTCACTCAGCAGTCCCTCCTCTTCGTTTTCACTCAACTTCTTGATTTTTCCCTGGGATACTCTACTGAAGTACAACAAGAGAAAGCTACTGAGAAAAAGACGGAAAAATGACGGAAACCGTGCTGAGTAAGGTATCAGTGACCAAACTTGGCCCGTGATTCTTTGGTCCCCGTTTTCCAACATCGCTGTGAAAGCGTTGAAGTAACTATTCCGAAGAGCATGTTTGATACTGGCCACGTGTGGGCTGAACAGAGACGTAAATAAACAAGTACTACTTGCTTGGGAACCTCCACCACAAAGTGAATGAGATTTATAGCATGTTGAATAATCCCCTGGCAACTTTAAAACCATATATACAGATTAAAGTAACAACCAGAATAGTACGGCCCTAAGTTTTTCACATGAGGAGATAATCTCCGCGTTTTCCACGGCCTTTCGTGAAATGTGAGCTACTCTTGTTCGAAGAATCTAGATGATAACAGGCTATCTGAATTCGGTGCCGGGTGTGCGAATTTCTCCAGCGTCCTAACAGGGCTAGCAGATTACGGAATGACAAGTACGCTCATTCGTTCCCGTGTCACGTAACACTTTACAAAGGACACGTGACGGAGGATGCTATTATGTGCAACAGTTGCAACGGCATTCACAATTCAAAAGAGTTTGCATGATGGCTGCAAAGTTCACAACTTATTTGCTAGAATGTAATCCCATTTCACGGTGATTGGCATCAAGTGTGCCGTTATTGTTGTCGCTGTAACAGCGGATCCATTACCACTAGTGACAGTGGTGGTAAAATTAACTGTAAGGGGAATGTGCTCAAACAAATTTGGAGATCATTATCACAATAAATTCTCAAGATTATGTGGATGAGGATAACTCAACAGCTGCTGAAAGAGCCGCCGACAAAATGGACTAATACGTTCACGTGGAATCAACGCGTATAATCTACATAATTTATGAATGTGTGGAAATTCATCGCAAACTATTAAAAGTCTTTCACCTGTTGCATGAAATCATCTGTTCAACTATCGAAATAGGAACAAGATCCCTTAGCTAAATCTTGGAACTGCATCTGGCATATTAACCAATTCAGGTGTCTTTCATATTTACTATTCGC
Organism: Opisthorchis viverrini; assembly: GCF_000715545.1. NCBI lineage: Eukaryota > Metazoa > Platyhelminthes > Trematoda > Opisthorchiida > Opisthorchiidae > Opisthorchis > Opisthorchis viverrini. The sequence goes on from NW_008751957.1 coordinate 396,912, forward strand.
CCCTTAACAGGCCAACTAACTCACTGGCGTATTCATTTGCGAATATTCACTAAACGGGACCGTCATTAAGTGCACTTAATGCCTGACGTGTGAAGGCATTATTCATCAAGGAAGCCCATGACAACAGGATCTCTAAATACTCAGCATGAACCACACTGCCGGCTGTTTGTGACGTCCGTTTACACCATCAAATATGACACCTAAATTCGAAGTTCGCTTGAGCAAAACCTATATGTGAATAGAGAAGACAGTTATTTTGGTAGGAAATCTCGCGGACCACCAATGGTTTGTGTTCGGTCTGGGGGACCGGAACGACACTCGTGTCTTGTCGGGCTTGCCGGGATTGAACGAGCGTTCGTGCTGTTTTGTGCTTCCCTCATATTAGGGAATGAAATGTCAGGAGGAACTTGCTATTCGCCCCCGGATTTAAAGTGGGGGGGGGGCATTCTTATTGTTTTGCGTGATGTGGCTTCATCATAAAAGAAAGCCCGTCTCAAGGTCGGACCTTAGAAATGTCTTAGATAGGATAGCCTTATCGGTATTTCAGTTTTACGGCTCGTACAGTCGGCTGTTGCCGAGATCTCATACCACATTTGTTCGACAGAACAGCCCAGGAACGCTTACGTGCAGCAGGCTGTAGTGGGATAGAGCTTGGGCGGGACTGAGAGGAGCTGTATGAACAGATACCGATATGCCATACGACAATTTGATAGTAAGATACACATCGTTCAGTCAACGACCAACTAGAAAGATAATCTGAAGGGAGCAACTGGCTTTTGCGCAGTCTTACCCCCTTGGAAGGGTTTCAAAGTTGAAATATGGTTCAGGTGACCAGCTGATAGTGGTTCCTCTCGAGAGTGGAAACTGCAGTATCAAAGTGCAACACGTGCACACAACCAACATGAAATATCAACCATCTGTGCATTAAACTAGCGGAACCATCTAGCTTTTCTCTCTGAGGGTATAACATAGGCAATGCGTGGGGATTTCCCAATATCGTACTACTTAAGTGAGATAAGATCCTATACTGAGTCACACGTCATGGCCATAATACTTGGAACACTTGGGATGAAGATAAAAACATACCAGACCACCGATAAACTTACCTCATCCAAAGTTTTTATCGAAAACACACACAAAGTCATATGAAGTTTTGCCGGCGAATAGAAATATTGACCCAACCTAGGTTGCCGGAAACAAAGCTCTCGGGCAACCTCCTCGAACGTCCTATTGAACGCGCTTGAGAAAATTCGCTGACACAGAATGAAATTTGGTTCACCAGGTTTGTACCAGAAGACATCTTTCAAATCTGGCCACGTGCTCACCGAATTGGAAAGTGTTGGGAACGTTTTTAAGATTTCCGTTTGTTCTTCACTGTTCTGTGGTTTATACTGGTCCTCTAAACTGCTGCCTGCACTTCCTAATAGATACAAACAGCGCTCAGCTTGCAAGCATTGTCGAACGACTTCACCAAGTGGGTAATTTGTGTTGCAATCCCACACTATCCATGTACCGTATTTCACGTACAGTACGCGATATTTGTTCAGTGCGTCATATTTCCAGTTGAGGTCTTCAAGTTTCCATAAAAATAGATCCAATTCATCTTCATTTGATACATAGTCGTCCACCAGGTAGCCCACAAGCAAACGCCATGCATTGATTCGGGGTTCCTCAAGTAACCCTATGAGCATTTGCATCACACGTTGCATGTTATTTGAAAATCGGCTAAAAACCAACAGCACAAAGTTGCAAATGGCGCTTTTTGGTCCACAAAATTGTATATTAGGAGCGTCAGGCGGCAATAGTGAGCTTACATTCTGTGTAGGGTAGGCGAAGAAGGCTTGATCTTTTAATCGGTAAGGTGAGTCATGTGAATTTTTCTGGGTGTCTGTGTGGCTGTTCGTGTGTACTGAATCGCGGCAAAAAGATCGATTAGTGAAACGCTGGTTGTTTAGTCAAACGATGAAGCAGCTCATGCTCACATGCGATAAATTTGCCATCCAAGCCACCGAAACGAGTTGTGAAAAAGCTTTACAGCATACCGGTGGAGCTTCAAGTCGCAGTGGACCCTCATGTTTTTAACCCACAGGCCATGGGGTAGATTGTTTTGAACTGCATTATATATAGCCTTTTCAGATATTGAGTCTAATTATTGGACAATACGAATAACCCCGGTTCAAACTGGAGCTAGTCCATACACATGAAAGCAACTGGCGTCAGAGACCCAGAAAAATAATTAGATAGGCTGGAGTTCTTTTGAGTTCCACTTTCAAATGCCAAGAAGCCTTGAGGAGCAAGACGTGAATCGGTAAATAAAATATGGTAAGGAAAATCACTCCACATGGAAAACATATTTTGGCACACACACACACACTAGGGCTATGAACGCTAGGCTCCACAGCTCAGCTGTTCTCAAACAGAATTATGGCCGTTGATGTACAGTAACTGGAACGGTTTATCTGGTGCTGAAATCAATTTCCTCGTCGGTGGGCAAAAACGGTGATAATGAGTTTGAAGCTATCACCAACAGTCAGAAAAGGCGGCCATTCCGAATAATTAGGTCCCCCTGGACAACAGTGAGCCCAGCGAGAGATATGATCAGGTCTGCGTCAGTTTTATATAGCCACTTAACTGTTTAATAAGTTGAATCTAACACTAGAATCTACCAGAGTAACAACTTCTCAGGGTCTAGTCGGGCTAGCTAAGATCGTATTGGTGCCAACTCCAGTATCATCGAGTCCAAAGTGCTACATAACTACAAGGCTTGTGCGGGAGTATAACTCGATTCATGTGCTTCCCGTTTTGTCTGAGCTGACAATAAGCTGTGGAGTTGTCAAATGAATCGTGATAGTGAAACGTACTGGTGTGGCTGCGCAAGACTCATAGGTATTTAGTAGCACCTCATTAGATATAAACCATGAATGACTGACGGAACGAAAGCAAATGAGACTAGGGATGCCCCTCAACACAGTAAAAAAAGGTCAATTGGGAATACGAGCGGAGTGAATTCCATGTTTGTTAGTTAATTTCACACTAGGAGTGTTAGGTTATGAGGAGATATCACAGAAAAAAATAACTGTTGTCTAACGTAACACCAAGTGAAGGGCATCAGTAACCATCCATTACTACATGCGGTATTCATGGATAAGGGGGTCGTTTGAATTTACAGCCGTTAAATGTAGCACACCGTATGCAAAACTCCAACAGGAATTAGACTGCTTAGCAGCCACGTAAGTCTGGTAGGCAATTGTGCAATCTTAATTGTGTGGCTACCAGCCGCCTAGTAGTGTAACTGATCACTTGATGAGTACCTCACGTACCTGGGATTTCCGGTGCCCTACCAAATTTTCCTTATCGTTTAGTTCCTTTGAAAACAATCAAGAACCCTTCGACAGCCCACGACCAGTTTCGCCCTTATTATGGCTCATTAGGTAGGCGCAGTCCCCGAGCTTCCGTCAAACTTGTGTTCTACTTGGAACCAAGTTGCAAGAAATTAGCGAAATACATGCATTCACAAACGAATTCGGTTTCGCGAGACATGCCTGAAATCCAGAAATACAATCGTGTCAGAGGTACGGGTTTGGTTTACTAGTCTGTCGACTAATGCCGCCACTGTAGTATGCACCGTCGTCCATTACGACTCCATTCTTCGCAAAAAAAGACATGGTGCACTCTACGGCTTTAGCTCATTCATGATGACAACGAACTGTTAACCAGTCAGCCAGCCTAGCACACCAGCTACATCGTGGACAAGGGATTCGGACGAAACTTAGCACTACACAATGCACGTTTTTAATTCCTAGTCTGTGCGCACTGCGCTACAGCCGGCCCGAAGCATAAGTATGAAAAAGGCCGTTTACCCGGCTGCGATACCCAACCGGATCGCCAAACGAACACCTCACCATGGACAGAACAAGAATGAACGAGGTCAATGTAGCCCCACTGTGTTACTTTAAAAGAGGTCAACTCAGTGGAATGTCACCGATAGGGACGGCTGCACTTTGAAATAATTCTTCAGTTGCAACGCCGTTCGGTGCATAGCTGCTACTCTTAGAAGACTGATACACTGCCAGGTCGTCTACTCTTAGACGGGAGCATTCGAGAAGCCAGTGAACTAGGGACCTTCCGGTTAGTAAGCTCGCGCCTTAACCACTGATCCGTCTCTCGAGCTCTGAAAAGCCAACTAACATGAACCATCCCCACCGCCCCTTACCCTTGGTTAACAAAAACTGCATTATTTTACAGATGTTTTCCTACGGCTTTTAGCAAAGTGTAGTGCATTATTCCACTTCGATCAGGATTATTGATCCATAAGATCAACAGCCTCGTACATATATAGATGAAGTAACAAGCCTGTATGGTAGGGATTATTTCCTGTTATCATCACTAACAATCTAGTCTGTGGACAATGCTGGTTTACTGGAAAGGATCCTTACAACGAGCGAAAAAGGATGACTGTGTGGGTATTCACTGGGAAACCAACTACTCCCCAATGGAAGACGGTCAACTGATTTGTAGGCGTACACATCTTTGAACAGAATGGAAATAACCGTTTATGAACACCTTGTCGGAGTTGGATGCCATCAGCGTCTGCACTTACCTAATTTAAAAACCCAACACACAACTAGAGAGACCTCAGTTGGACAGTCGGACTGAGATGTGAAGGCGTGACCTTCAATGAAATCAGCCGCATGTCATTCTCTGTGGGGTTTTAAACATATATAGCGACTGTTATCGCAGGCGAACAATGCACACGTCCTGTGATCACATTTGAATGAGGGTGACAACGGGAGTTAGTCGTTGAGGTATCTACAGTCTATTATGGAGCAGTTACCAAGATCTCGGTAAAAATCGATTAAATTGATCATTCGCGACCTAACGCTGCTTTGGACATATCTTCATTCTCCGTTGCAACCGGGTGGCGCGCTCCGGACTGCTACCACGCTAGGCTACTTATCACAGTAAGTCAAGAGGAAACCGGTAGTGATTTCGGTCGAGTGACGAATGGTAACCTTGAGCCAACGATACAGCGTACATTCGTGATGTTTACTCGCTGCAGAGTTGTGCGTCAGTCATTTCGAGGACAAGAATATGTCTCATGTTCGTGCTGGAGGAATGGTTGTAAAAACTTCCGTGCTGTAGAATGAGGTGCTTGAACAAGGCAGGAACTGTTAGCGAGTTTTCCCGGGCGGAAAAATATCCTAGCGTTTTTCATGAACATTCTTGCCGCGGGTGAAAAAATACCTTAACGAGATTTGAGAATGAGAACTTTAAAAAAGGCACAAAGCGGTGTTCTTGACCTCAATGAGGATTCCGCCGGTGTTGGAAAAATGACTGCAACATTATCCTACCATTCAGATGTCATGTATGAGAATTCTGTGATTTCACGGGGAATTGGGTGTTTCAGTTCATTAGAAGCTACGGATGTTGCTGATAATATCGAGTTCACTGACCCCTTTTCTATATAAATGGAAAGAACAAAACGCCTGTACAACCTAGTTTCGACGGCAATAAGTTGTCCCAATAGGCACCGAAAAGTCTTGGTTTGTGAGTTCTTTTCTTGAAAAAGTTTATCTGTAAAAAACAACAAAATGCATGAAAAAAAGAAAAACAATCCATCCACGTGGGAAAGACTTGATTTGTGCACAGAAGCGACGTGGAGCTATTTTCGTCAGTCGTCAGGTTCAGAACTTGATGGGGCATCCGTGAATCGTATACTGCCGTAATTTCGATAGAAGCCATCCTCGTCGCGTGCTTTTCCCATCAAACAAAGGTGGAATTCACGAAGCATAAGAGAACCGAAATCCGTCGACTTGAACTCCTCGAACATTTCTGGCTTGATGCGGCAATGCCGCTGACTCTTACGGTTGAGCTGCGGAAAGGACAAGGATGAAAGGATCGAAGCAATTGGTTTAAATAAATCACCGCAAACAAAATGTGCTATTCAAATCCGCGTCAGTAGGCAGTACTAACAATCGACATCGTCGAGATCAAGCGTGTGGTTGAACGAAGGCGGGATAAGGGCAACGTATATCTACGAGTTTAAATGGTTGTCAATTATGGACTCACACGTATTCCTGTCCGGATTCGAACCCGAAAATGTAGCAAGGAAAATGAAAACGTTTACCCTCGCCATAACATTCGGCGTCTCACACATGGGCCTAAGACGCCCATATGGTTGTCACTGACCAATCATCTAGAGCTGCTTCCTTTAGTTGTAATTCCCACACCTTGGAAGCAGCATTATAGTTACACATAGTTACATTGTAGTTGCATATGATTACCTGATTCATTTCCAAGGACTGTAAGATAAGTTTGGCTCCTAAATCTTTGAGCCTCAGGAAAGACGATGCTACCCTGTCGTTTTGAAGGGCGGTCGAAATCAGTCTTAAAAGGATGGACGTAACACGTCTCCGGTTGGCATACAAGAGCAACATATGGCACGGATGACACCCAAGATATTTTATCAGGGCTTTGCCACGTCAAAACGAGTCCCCAGCACACCAAAATGGCATACAAAAGTCCTACGAATCACCAGCCATTTGACCCAACAAAATTGACTGCTGTTTCCTCCGACTTCTTCAGCGCCAAAGACTACTGAATGGTGGTATCACCTAAGCAGTTCGCACTGGCAAAACGTTTGTAAGCTAACTGTCAAGCTCGACGAATAGATCAACTGACTCTCGGTTACCTTGATGAAAGGATCTGCAGTATCGAAACTGGACTTCAACTCAAACAGATTGGCGACAGAATCCTCCTTTTCAATTGTTTAACCACAGGGTTATTTTACCATCCAGTCTAAAAAAGAAAATTCTTCTCATTCGCCAGTATCCTACTGAAGAGGTGATAGGTTCCCACGCAGACCCTTACGCCCTTATTGAAACCCAACGGCCAGGCGTAGAGGAATCGGACATACGACTACCTAGTTGGTGATTTCAGGTTATCGCCCACCGGATCGCATCAACCTGTTTATGCAGTTTTGGGAATCCGAATCAAACGGCTGTTGGCCTATTCAGGAAATCCGATTACGGGTCAATGGCTAAGATGATCTACCTAAGTAGACACTGCTCTTCATGGAGGATGTAATAATTGCCAAACCATTTTTTTTGTATTTTATCCGAATGCTATACTGAAGGGGTAGTTGGATTCCAAGTAGACCAGAAGCAGGACATACATTGACTGGTTGATTCTGCGAAGCTAATCTATCTGATGTAGGCCTTCACGGAAATAGAGTCAATCGCTGAACTACAAATTACTGCACGATTATGTCCGCTAGGTCAGAAAAGAAAGAAGTTTCAATGCACAAGCGCTTAAAGGGGTGGGTATTACACTTTATGTCAATTCATTTGATACTCTTAGCTACAAACCATACATGGAAATGCATAGGATCCAGTTTATATAATTTCGTCCAAGGGGAGTGAGTGAATAAGGACCACGCATCCGAGGGCAATAGATTCCATTGATCGTTCTCAACCGGAGGGGATCGAGGTCTCAAACAGAGTTGAGGTCACAGGACCTAGACAACAATCAGCCTACTCGTTTTGTGATAGCTGTCGTTGGTTTACTAAAAATTCCACATTGAAGCTGCAGCACTATTCCACAGTTACAATCGGTCTCCCTTTGTACGCGTGCTTGTATAACTTATAGAGAGTATTTTTAACTCGTTGAGCCGAAGATAGCTCAGTGCTTAATAAGCGAATTTATTGACCAGAAGGTCCGTGGTTCGGAACAGGCCCAGGTATCCCAATCGCTCGTCTAGGCTTGGGAAACCTGACAGTATCTGGGCCCTAGTGCTTCCTTCCGGTGGTACGGTGGCTAGACACCGAAAGAATGCCACAACTGAATGACTATTACTTTTATCTACGATGGTTGGTTGATTAGAATACCTTATTAGTCCTTGGAGAACACAATCGCGACCCACTGCAAGCTCTAGACTAGCGTTTTAATATATTCGAACAACTCCACACCGATTTCGAGCTCCAAGAACTCGCACGAACATCAATCGGTTTCAGTATCGTTTGCATTGAACTGGGCTTTTTGTGCCAGAGAATGAGGGAATGGCTTAGGTCCACAGGTTAAAACGAGTCCAGGGGGACTAGGAAGACTGAAGATCACACATCCTATCAAGTTCACCAACTTTGAATTTTAATAGTTTTTCTGATAAAGCCGCACATCGGAAGCGATAGATTTGATTCACTACCGCGTGAATGGGCCGTAAATTTTTGCCACTGCTGTGGTCTATCCGGGGTACCCAGGTCGCAGATGTCAAGGCAACTAAGTCTTCTATAGAGGAAAAGGTTGATAGCGTTATTGGGGAGCACACTGATGATGTCACCTCGATTGGTGATGAAATGTTTGCAATCGAATTGCCCAGATCAGCGAACAAGCCAACGACCAGCAACTAAGTCTCTTTACGAGAGTTTTCAAAATCACTTCACAGACCATAAAGTACTCACCTCCTCATGGTTGGCACCATGTACGATGCTGGGTAAAGGCAATATTGCGAGGCAGAAAGTCCTCTGAGAAGACCTAACCAGTCTGACCTACAGAGTGTGATAGTATGGGTCGTAGGCGGGGATATTTTGATCTATAGGATTAAGTAAAGCACAGCGAATTGGATGATAAAAGACGACGAATCCGTAAGACCCTATCGTAAATGCTTAGGAATAAACCCTGCTTCTCCGGTATTGAACAAAAAACGATTCTCTGGAGTATACTTAAGGCTTTTAAAAGCATCCTCAGTCACTGCAAGAAACAATATTTCTGAGGTTCCAGTACTCTTGGAGATTGACCCATTTATTTGACCAAGTGATAGACTAATAGGTTCTATAATTTCATGTCCAATTCTTAGATGAGATTCCATGATTTTGCATTAAATTCCGTTACCTGCTTTTCTGCAATCTTTTGGAGTCCAAGGACTAACTAATGCTTATGTGTCACCGGTGATACTTCAAGTCAAGTAAAGAGACGCTTTGTACATCCAAAAAGTACAGCAAACAAGCTATAAGTAATGGTAGTTTGGAAAAGGGGAAACGCTGAAACGAAGTGTCACATGTGATTTCATCCATCTAGGAGAGGGAAACGCACGAAAAACAATTATCAACGAGGCATTTGGTCAAGTAGGTAAACACCCTATTACGAAAAGTTGCAACAGTGAGCGAAAATAAGTCTGAATATTGGAACGGACATTGAGAGTTGAAACTGTTCCAAATAAAGAAGGGTAGACGGGATTTTGAGACAAAAGGCAGAGGAAAAAAGTTGTCATAGGTATCCATGCATACTCCACTACACCTGAAAATGTTCTTCAACGTGACTGACATAGGATATAATAGCCTCCTTCAAGTGGTTCGGAGAATACAGCAGGACATAAAATCCAGCCGTGAGGTCGGATGTACCGATAAACTTCAAGATAAGAGTATCAGGAGCTGACAGCGCATACCATTTCATGGAAAAGGATTGAACATTAGGGGCTATTGAGGGGATTTGTGACGGATACCTTGTTTACTCCTTCAAGAAGGATGTGCGAATGGCAATTTTACTGACGGCGAAAGTTTATTAATGCGGTCGTGAAATCGTCTTCTTGGAATGGAAGAAAATCATTCTTCTTTGGTGGCAGTGAACAATGGAGATCACCTCCAAGAGAACAGGAGTCCTCGCCTGCATATCTACGTACGTGTCAAACATACAGCCAGTCATTTTATCATCGGGATATTTGCATCACTCGATAAAAAATATACACAATACCAGCATGCGAAAAAAGGGGTTGAGGAGGACACTTTTGAGGAAATTACTATTTGAACGAAGTAACGAGATAGATGATTTAATGAGCTTTCCGCCAGTGAAAACGATATTTTGACCTTACGTGCAATGTAGGATTACAAGAGTAAAGACCCACGAGTATTGGGTTGAAACATTTACGATTCCATCTCAGCTACTGGCGATATACCTGCCGCTTTGCAACAACCGGAAACTTTACCAGTATTAAGACGCTGCTTAAACCAAAGGGCAAATGTACTACTCATAAGGTTGCTGAAAATCCAAATGGTTTGGTGAGAAATATCGATATATTTAGGGGCGTCATTTGCTCACTAACAACGTGAAAAAGCGAAAAATCAGCACCGGAAACACTAAGTTCAATTGACACGACACTACTTCACTGTTAGTATCATTACTCTCGGTGAGAACACCATCCAGGGCCAGTTTGGCCCACTCAGGAGCCGTAATGGGGGGGGGGGTGATCACGATAAGAGATCACCTCGTCCACCTAACGTTGTGTGGATTAGTCTTCACGAAGAGAGGCTGTGCAAACTCCTGTACAGAACATAATTCAGTCATGATCACAGCCCAATTGATCACCGTAAATCGAAGTGCATCAATCTGGACAATGAACGACATCCGCCAGCGATCAGGTCAGCACTAACAATCATAAAAACCAGTCAGGATGCTAGCTTGAAGCACACATCAGTGACCAATCGATTCAACCTGTTGGGGTTGCATTTTAACCACTAACTGGTACCGTGTAGACCATAAACGGTCTCACCGATCAATCACACACCCTGACCTAAATGTCTTGCTTGTCAACTTGGTTGTGTCCATAGTTATGTGCTCGTTTGATAGCCTAACGAGTACAGCCAGGTATTCGACAAAGATACACTGTAAGGCTGAGCACAAAATTTTCTACAGCTGTAACCAGCTGTATGCTGTAAGGAGAACTAACGTACCCATAAAATAAGCATCTTGACATCTACCCGCATCACAACAGCACTCAACTTTTGCCGTTATCTGGCTACTGCACATATCTGGATCAAACCGCAAACTCCTCTGTTGCGGACGCAACTGTAGTTGTAGAGGATCGCATTGTTGATCGGTTCAAGCCTTTAGTCATGAAAAGTCCACTGAGTGAATGCCTGCGACCTTCTTCACTACGAGCCTGTCCGTGTCACGTTTTCGATCACGCCAATCTAACTTAAGCCGGAACAGAAAATAGGACCGTTTCCAAGAAACGCTATCTCCTTGTGCCCATACATAGCATGTGGGATACAAGCCATACAAGCAAAAAGAAACGATGGACGTACTCTCTAGAGATATACCTACTTTCAAAAGCGTGACATGCGGCACGAAGGGCTCATCCCCGTTGACCTGAAAGCCCTCAGAACGTAAGCTTAGCTGAAGTTGATGAACAAATGCTGTGAGCTCCTTGTTTGGTCTGAAAGAAGCATACAACACGCGCCGACTGAATGCATCTACGCCGTGGAGGTGCAACGGATCCGTTGGCAGTAGGCTTTGGTGTTGTTCACATATATCTTTCAGCGTCGAAAAACAGTCTTCAACCTGGAAAAGGTGACAGCAAATGATCTATGGGGGTCGCTGATTACGTACGAATGTGTATTTATACATAAAGTTCAAACGAACTTTTAACCTGTTGAAAAGTTACTAATAAAGAAAATTATCAGACGAGACCCAAAGGAAAAAACGAAGGCAGCTCACATAATAGAACTAAGGAGCACCGCACAATCCCTTCATATAGGCTAAACGTAATTAGTTTTGTGAATCATTAGCCATTTCAAATCCAATTCTCATTGGATTTGGTTGGGTTGGTGCTTACCAGATTCCTGCGAGGATCAGCATCGACTAGACTAAATGATAAAAATAATAATCGTTCAGCTGTAGCACCCTTTCGGTGCCTAGCTGCCATGCCACCCGCAGGAAGCACGAGGGCTGGGATACTGCCAGGTTGCCCAAGCCTAGACGGAGGAAGTCGAGAGGCAGAGGTCGGGTTCGAACCATGGATCTTCCGGTCAGTAAATTCGCGCTCTAACCACTTCGGCCATCTCGCCCCTGACTAGACTGCTCGCACGCCATCAAAACTTCTTTATGCTGGACCAATGAACTGCCAACCAGTGGTGTTCCCCCGTATAAGTCGAAATCAACATTAATAAAAACAGTTCAGTTTTTAGCTAGTATCGACTGGTGAGTCTTGACAGGCTGTGAATTGACTCAATTTCTCGCCTACGATCAGCTTTTTCTCCCCTCCGTAAACCATGACTTAAAGCGGGACTCCTGTTTTCGTGCCTGTAGTTCTGGTATCTCCATCCGCTTTGACCCATTGAACATAATACCGCATTTCACAAAGAGACTGGACCTTATCGTGGTGTGGCGGTTTGTGTAGCTCGGCGACCCATTGAGCTATACTGGGGGGTGTCCGCGCGACACTCACAGAGTCTATCATACCAGGCTGGTCAATGGTTAGAGGTCTCACGAACACAGTCTCCTGGTCCTCCAGGTTGGGGGTTAGAACAAGTATGGCGACTTGTTCCGTAATGCATTTGCATTTCCCCGCCAAACACCGCTGCCTCGCGGTTAGGCTTTGGGGCCAAAGGCTTTGGTTGAGGACCCTAATCGTCCTCCTGTCTAGGTGTGGGCGCCTTGGTGGTATCCTAGCCCTCATACAACCATGACATTCATAACTAAC
>NW_008751957.1:412166-423669 GCF_000715545.1 Opisthorchis viverrini
TATATATATATATATATAACTAAACGAACTTTATGGTTGTACGGCAGTGAAGCACCAGTGCCAACACTGATGTTGCTGTCATTGATGATGAATACGGATGAAAATCAAACTAACTGACAGCTCGTCGGTATATGGCGTGAGAACTCGAGATGGCCCAATGGGTAGAGTGCGAATTTATTGACCGGAAGGCCCGTGGTTCGAACCCGACCTCCACATCTCGACTGCTCCTGTCTAGGCTTCGACAACCTGGCAGTATCTTAGCCCTCGCGTGAAAGCTAGGCGTTAAATGGTGTTGCAGCTGAATGATTATTATTCAAAATGATATGACGTATTAGTTTGCAGTGACCGGATGAGTCTTCCCTGGCGTTCCTACCAAAGGTCAGTATCCTTCACAGCTGTCCAACATTGTCCCTACCCCCTATCATTTCCGTCGTTCTGTTCACCTGCGAAACCCGCCATTGATTTCACCCATTGTCGAGCTTCAGTTCTCAAAATCCAATCTCGAAACGGTGAAACAGCGAGACTTCCTTTCATCTCAACTCCGAGCCGCTTCCAGCCGTCCTCTTAACAAACCATTTTTGTACATTATTGAGGTCCATACTTTACGGAAATCTCCCAACTTCGGAGTTCATCTTTCCCTGTGGTATCGCAATTTCATGTAGCGGAAAAACTAGTAACGGATAAAATGGCCTAAGAACCACATTTTTTTTAAATTGTTCAGCCGTAGCACCCTTTCGGTGCCTAGCTGCCATGCCACCCGAAGGTTGCACGAGGGGTGAAATACTCCCAGGTTACCCAAGCCTAGACGGAGGAAGTCGAGAGGCAGAGGTCGGGTTCAAACCATGGACCTTCCGGTCAGTAAATTCGCGCTCTAACCACTTGGACCATCTCGCCCAATAACCACATAACGAGTGACTGTACATCAATGAACGCCTAAAACAGGCTTTTTGAGACAGTCTATTTACTAGAGAGGGTGCAAGAGATAGATACCGACCGACAGTGGAGTACTGAGTTACTCGTTTACTCGTCCCGTCCGGAAATCAGTAGCCAGTTGCTTAGATGAAAAAATCCGCTGACTGTTTCATGCTTTATTAACATACCATGATTCGGATGTCTTTCCATCCTGCTCTGGCTCTGTGGAGCAGACACGACCTTCCAATAGGAAAATTGTGTCAGCACAAACTACGGAAAGGAATTAGCTCTACTAATAAAAAAATTTGAACTGGTGATTCAATATTCAACTCTGAACAACAATCGTGCTATGGTTGCACTGACCAGGTCTCTGGTTGGTATGATAAAATCAATGACTGTAATGGTACTGTTGAAGCTGAGAAGCTGATTGCCTCCAAGTAATGGTGTTTATAATAAGTGTTACTGATGTACGTTCTCCGGCGAACTTCGCGCTATATTTGTGAGGTAAGGTACGATTTGTACCGAGAATAACTGAACAATGAATAGGCCAGGGATAGGAAGGCTTAGACCATTAATTCGGTTAAAGCTATCAGTCGATCCTTGAATGAATGTAGCAATCTTAGATGATTATGGTTGAATAGCAACGAAGGTGAAACCTGCAGGGTAATATATCAAACACAATCTTGTCGAAATAAACTTACAGCCGGCAAATCAGTCAGTGAAAGAGTGCACAGAGTTAAGTGGAACATAGCCGAAGTATAAAGACATTTTGCAAATTGCTGTTCGAGGTCGCACATGCGCTTCTGAATGAGCTCTGCTTTGTCATTGAATTCCGGTGAACAAACACGTTGGCATAGGAAGAAATTATAGATATTGGGTTTATTCCAGAAAACGTCCGATAAATCTCCAGGAGTTACATGGGTAGTCATCACGAAAGGTTTTAGAACAACCCTTGCATCTTCCTCTTCCTGGGACGCTTCAGAAAAAGATATGGGGGAACAGATGTGCTTGATCTCCTGCTCAGTCTCTAGGCACAGTCGATAAACTTCATCAAACTGTCGTTCAAGCGTCTTGGACCAAACAACGCGAGAATTATACTTCAACTTTTCAATTTGCCAACCAGGTACCACAATCGGACACCAACCAAAATCACCATCGAAATTCCACGAAAAGGCGTTCAGTGGCTCCTCTAGCAAACCAGCAAAATTATCTCGGTAGACAACTATGAAACGATCTTTGTGAAGACGTGAATTCGATAGCAGAGAACGAACCAGTTTCAATGCCATACTACTAAGTTTTTAGTTGGGTCGGAAGCAGAAATATCCTGGGAGGGCCTCGAAAAATAGTGCCAGATGATGGGTGGAATGCTCTGGAAGAAGGCTGATCCAATAGGTTGGGAATTCGTCTCAAAAACGGTCTAGGTCCTGTCCGCCATTGGTATGTGACAAATTAGGTACGTGTTTCACCCGCTATCAACCAACTTGTTCATACTGAAAAAGTTGAAAAAGCGACACAAAATACCATAAACATAAAGCTAAACGATTATTATTAAAGGTAAACGTGGATATGGGAACCTACTCGCACTCAGTTTAGTTTTATTCCAGCGGCAGTAATCGATAAATGTAATTAAGGGGTGTGAAATATATGGTCGCGCATGATCAGCGAGCTGACAGTATCGCAGGACCTAACTAAAGTTCGAATTCGTTCAAAATTATTTTTACCATTTTAGTAAAATACTACTCCTGAGGTTGCTGATAGCTCTTCGCTGACCGGTTTCTCCGTTTTTGGGGCTCATCGTAAACAAGAAACTCAGTTGGAATTAGGTCGTCTCCCGTTAAAACTAACGCAGTGTGCAAATGAGTGCATATCGAGGAGTAAACAGCATCTGTAACAATATATGATGTGTAAACTGCCATTGAATACCGTCCCAAAGACAAAACTCATTTGCAAATTAAGTTGTTGCTGAGAGAATTTTTCCAAATCCAACCGAATCTCTCGTTTATGAAGTATTTAAACCGAATGTCTTACAAATAGCGCCTCATATTTCATCTGAAATCACATTGCAGTTATCTGAGCATACTCCTCAACTGAACAGTAGAAAATAACTTGAACCTCATTTCACTGACCTCTCGTTAACACTTAGTTTGCGGCCGAATAGTTACAATTGTGTGCTCACGGAGATCAACCTAATTGATGAGCCCAAAAAAAGTGAAACGGGTAGCTGGATGTTCAGTTTTTATGGACTGCGAGAGTAATGTCATCCGAAGGGGCTTCTTAAAGACTTAGCCTTCATAAAACAAGTTGCCATAGATCCTCCGCAAATAGGCTGGCCTCGGGAGGGTATGAAAATGATTGCTGGAGGGTCCGGTATGACCTGTCTTTCAAGAGTGGAAAGAGTGATCTTCCCTGTATTGACTAAGATAGCTGCAAGATATAGCTGCCAATCTATTCAAATGAGGTTGTTGTCATCCTTTTTCATCCGGATTGTCTGACCGAGCGCTTCAAGGCGAAGACACCTAGGAATGATTATAGTAGGTTGAATATGCTTTATTTCATTCCCTTTTTCCACAAATAAATTATGGTTGCGTGGCAGCGGAGGATCGGCGCGTTGATGTGCTGTCAACGATGATGATGACTTGTATCGCCATCAGCTAGTATTGTGTCGCTATTGGATGCAAAGACATACGGTACGAACCCTTCAAACTCTCAGCTCTACCAAATTTTTTACCAGGGCACAATTTCTTGGACCTAAATGACAAGGCTGAAACTCCTCTCCATAGCCATCGACCTCTTACTTTTTACAGTCTGGTGGCTGTTAAGATCGAGCCACCACAGCTATTCACCAACTTATATATAACATATACAAACTGAAGTTGACTAGTTGTTCTGAGAGAACTGTCGAAAGCCGAAACTTCTTTTGGAGACCTGGTGACCAACGATTCCACTTACAAGAGGCGACTAGTGACTGACCATAGTCATATCACCAATAGGTTTACCTACCTAGATACGTATCGTTATGGCGGCTGGACAAAATGGGTGAAGTGTATGGCGCCTACCACCTGTTCCTCTCAGTGGAGAAAAAGAATGTTCGCGGTAAACCCTTCCAATTCTGCGGCATTCCGTATAATGTACCAAATGGGGTCAACACACAATGGATCGAATGACGAAATCTGAGACTGTTAGTGATACATTATCTAAATAGACAATGTTTAAGGTAGAACCGAGGTAATTGACCCTAATCTTCACTCATTTCTCAGCGGAGGTAAAATACATCACTTTAACTGATACACTGTTATTGCGTCAAACGGATCCTGTCTTTTGAGTTGACAAGCATCCAGGGGAGAGGAGAATGTGTTCTATCCAAATGCAGCTAACTGCATAGGCCGCATGCAGGTACTCGAAATAGATGTGATTAAGACACCAAATTACTGACCAGAAGGACCCTTGTTCGAACCCGACCTCTGCATCTCGACTGCTCATGTTTAGACTTGAACAACTTGGCAATATCTAAGCCCTCAAGCCCCCGCATTGTAGCTTGATACACACGTCACTTGAGATTCAGGGATACACCACTCTGACGTCATAGGTGTCTCCAATTAGCAGACGCGACCCGAGCCCTGCAGATTCGTACATCGACCTGATCTGTCACACTACGATCAGAACTAATACAACCTCCAAGATACGTAAAAGGCTCCATAACTTCCAGCGGCGTGTTCAGTGACTGCATGTCCAGGAGCATGAACTTACACTTCGTGGGTGCGAAGTGCATACCAAAGAATGGGATGACTTTGGTCAGTTCATTCAAGAATACTTTGGCCTCCTCCTCTTCGAACATGAGAACGATATCGTCTGCATATTCTAGATCGACAAGGTTTTCGTCACAGGCTATTTGGACATCGGGGGTTTTGGAGACCTTCCAGCGTTCACCTCATGATTTCATCGATCGCAAAGTTAAACAGAAATGGGGAAAGTGGGCATCCCTGACGGACACCACTTTGTGTACGGAAGCTTTTGGAGAGCTCGCCGTGTACTTTCACACGTCCGGAAGTCTGAATACAAAGAACTTATTATGTTTACGAACTTCCAGGGCATTCCTTTGTGGGCACGCGTATCAAGCAGAACAGACCGATCAACCGAGTCAAATGCGCCTTGTAAATCCAGGGATACTAGAACTGTGGGTCGCTTATACGTATGGCATTGTTCTAGCACCTGACGGAGTGTCAAGATTTTGTCAACGCAACCCCTACCAGGCCGGAATCCCGCTTGCTGCTCTCGAGCCAGTGTTCCGCGGGCCACCGTAATCCGACGAAGCACCAGTGACGCCAGCGGTCTCGTTACGATCGGGGTCAAGCTGATCCTCCTGTGGTTGCCACACTCACTACGAACCTCTTTTTGAAAATGGGCACTATCACCTACTATCTCCAGTTGTCTAGGACAGACTCCCTCTCCCACATGCAAGCAAATAGATCAGACAAGCGCTGACTGAGGACTTTATCCCCATCTTTGAACAGTGCGGGTGGAAGGTCATCCGGACCAGGAGCTCGATAGCGCTTGAGACAACATATGCAGTCGTAAACCTCCGAGGCCGTAGGTTGTCCCACGTTCACCGTCCAGGGTTATAGTTCGCCTGTGGGGTCTATGTGAGAACCAGCTGGTGGCCACGACAGTTGTTGTTCGAAGTATTCAGCCCACCGGTCGAGGTGTTTTTCTTTATTCGACATGGTCGTTCCATTTTGATGCTTGATGGTTTCGCTCACAAGTGGTTACCGGGGACAGGTCGCACGGATTGACTAAGATAATCTTCGGGCATCACAGGCTTTCTGGGCCTCTTCCATTTCTTTGGCCTTCTGTGTCAGCCATACTTCACGGTCGGCTCGCAAGCTCACTTGATAATTCTTCGTACCGGGTTATGTTCGGGACCGGCTGGGACATTTCTCCGAGATTTAAACAGTGCCACCGTTCGGCCTGATGTCCAGTGCTTGCGTGTGCCCGATGGTGCCGTGCCACATGAGAAATTCTTAGAACTACGCAAAGAGGTGGCGATTTCGTCCCAATATGCGTTCCCATCTGATGGTGGAGCATTTGGAAGAGATTTTAGAAGACGATTCTGGTAAATTCGTTTAACATCCGGATCTGCCAGTCTTTCAGTTGCCAAGCGATTTGTCCGCACCTTACAACGCCCAGGGAAACATAGCGAGAAGCGGCTGCGGGCGAGTGCATGGTCAGAAGCTACAAATGTGTCCCAAAACGACCGGCAGTCAGTTATTGATCCGCGATCGGTAGCTAATGGCAACATGATCGATTTGAGTTTGTGGCCGGTATGCCGTTGGAGGACACCGTGTGGCCAGACGACTTCGGCTATTTCAGGAGTTAGTACTGCATAAAAACAGCCTGCAATTAGCACACAGATGAAGCAGTCATTCACCATTATATGTACTGAGTCCGTACGTACCGAGTCCAACCCATATCGACTTTCTGCGTCTCAGATACGCTAAGCCGACCCACTTATGCATTCATATCTCCTGCAACCCACGATATCTGAGCTTTTAGCTCGTCGCAGCAGGGCATTCGGGACGTCGTAAAACCTGTCACTGACGGCATCGGAGCTAATCATTTGGGGCATAAGCGGACACGACAATCAGACAGGGATCAGCTTCCCGTTTGTGAGACTCCTTCACAGACGTCGCCAGACGAACCGAGCAGTTGCGACAGTCAACGGTCAAGCAAGGATACTTCCGCCCGGTGACTTAAGACGACACCAACCCCTGCACATCCCACCGCAGCAACCCCTTGATCGCCAGAGGTGCGCAGACAGAAGTGAGTGGAGAGTGAGGGAACGGTTAGCTCAATCACTCTGTTTGAATCTTGAGTTCTCCTTTTTAGACACAGCACACACCAATGCCAAGTGAGTCCAGTGTAAGTGTAAGAGCATCATTAATAATGAATACCCGCGAATCCCCTTTGTGCTTATTTGTGTCGATGTGTCATCACTTGCAGTCATGAACTTTGTCAGGAATTGTTTCTTTTCGAGATTTTGACGGGTCTTTTGCCTCGGCAGAATTACCCAAATTACTTTTTGACGACGGCGTAGCCGCAATTCTTTCAATTGCATATAACCCATAATCCAACGGCCAAGTACAGCATCTGAATGGTAAATGGAGGAAAACTATATGTCTGTTTCTGGAAGCCAAGAACCTCCAACCTATCCATCGGAAAATCACTCCACTACTTGCGGCCGATTGTGCGCTTCTAGTAGATATGACCCGCGCCAATGACTGTCCAGTGATGTCCACCGTTTGATGAACGGAAATTTACTGCCTGATTCTCCTTGGACCAACCTTGAAAGAAATACAAACTGTCAAAATATAACCCGTTTGTAGAAGCGGAGCATGTGATATGCGATCCGCAAAGCGCCCCTCGGAAAAGCCGAGGTGGTGTCACAATGCCGCTAGGCCCTTAATTAGGGGTAAGTACTAATCTTATCAGAACCTACGCAGGACCTACCTTCCTATGCTGAGAAGCATCGGATATTATTGATAATTTATCCGGGCCAAACTTATGATGTCACTGACCGCGTAACACCAAATCCTGACACACTATGTGATCATACAGACCCAGACGAATAGCAACGGAACGGTTTATAACTTCAGGAAACAAAAAGGTCTAATTACTATTACTTATCACATAGTATACTGTTCTTTTATATAATAACTAAGTAAGGGCTGATATACTAACGTTGTGTTAAACTGTTTACTTGTTATTCGTCAATCTATCAGTGTTCCCTTATGTTTTAGCTAATGTACTGACAATGCTATAAGATTAAGGGCTTTCATTTTGCAACCCTTGTTCTCTATTTCTGGCTCAATCATTCGAGTGCACAAGGACTTCCATTTCTCAACCCCACAGGCAATTTTGACAAGAGTGATTGTCACGACTGTTGCTTTAATTGTTGGATCCCTAATACTCTATACTTGAAGTTCTCAACCATCTAAGCTCACGTACTTCTGTAAGTAAACGAACGAGGCGAAAATTACTCTCCTCAGATCCCATCTGTGTTCTGCAAGGAACTGGGTATTAAACGCTGAGCATAACGACTGTGTTCGTCGCTCGAACTTCTTTGTATTCGTCGGCGCATGTGTAAGCGGTTTGCGTCAGGTTTCAGTTATGTAGATCCACAAGCGTCTGGCTGTCGGTGTGGTAGATCGGTATATTTGTAATATAAACCAACGGTGTTTGTGACACCAAGCTATGTAGCGGAGTGAGGAGTTTCGTACAATTAAGTCTCTCAGAGTGACAGGCTCCTACTGATCCGGCAACTGTCTGCTCTTAAAACCTTTTTAAATGGGTTTTTGAGTTATTCACGGCCGGTGGAGTTGGTGCCCAGGACACCTTGGAATACAGGGTGAGATATATTCTCTGGTGGCATTATGGAGGTCACTGCTAGGAGGCGTAGTCTGAGAGTGGTGGTTCATACCACTCTTTAAGCAGTGTGGTAATCATGTCTGCAGATTCCAGTTAGCCTAATAACCAGACATCCCATCATTTGGGCGGACGTCACGTGCCGGATACGGACCAAACGAAGGTACACCCTGTTAAGTCGAAATGCCAGCCAATCCGCATCGAGCGTCTCTGACGGCGCTTTTCGACCCCTCAAGGAGAGGCGCGCAGTATTCCCACAATGGAATTGGATTTTCTATAGTTATCACGTGCCGTTTTGGACAAAAAGAGACAGACGATGGAGTTCAGAGTACGAGTCCAGTCTTGTGGGCCCCATCTATGCATCTCGGGGTATCAGCGATGCTAGGAAAACATTCGACCAGACTTTATCCGCCAGAGGTATGATTGCTATAGTGAACAATGAAATTCGGTGAGGTGCAAAAATCTGGGTGTGGCTTATTATGGTTTTTGGCCTGAGCACATAGGCAATAAAATTCAATATTTTGGCGTAAAAGGTTTCATTTTACTTGCAAAGATTTTGCAGCTAAGAATATTGTGCGGCTAATGGGCTCCTTATAGAGATTCTTGCACGACTTTGTGAAAATTCCTGTGGTTACCCCATAAATACAGTTGTAATAAGTTCCCTTTATCTCCATGAGGTACTGTCTGAAGCAACCATGCTTTTTTATATATCATTGTGGGTGGAGCAGGAGGCCAAGGGACCGATACAGAGTTGCACGAATGTTCTGCTTGACACAACACTCTGCACGTGGCATAGCGCTACCAGGTGTTGAGAGAGTCCAGTAGTTCCAGGTTAAGATTAGGAGGTCAGAATAGAGGGGCATAATGCACGCTTTACTCGTTTAATAATGGCAGTATATAGGGTGAAAATAGGGTGAGAATTACGAGTTGGTAAATGCTTATATATCCGTCACTCCAGATAGAGAAAAGTGCTGGATACTATACCTAGGTAGCAACGGTTTGTTAACACCGAGCGTAAGAATACTTGACGAATTGTCAGGTACAATGTGAAGTCAACTTGCATGTCAACCTGATGGGCACGGAAGGCTAAGGTAATGGAACAGATCCAGAAACCCGGAAATACCGAGAGATTGCTTCGGTTGGTTCACATGATCGTTCCCCGGGAAATAGGAGTGGTCTAAACGACCAAGGGTGAAATTGGCGCGACTATCTTCAGTAAAAAAAACGCCACGGCCGCTTGGTCAACCACTCCGGATAACAACTCTCCTGATCACCAGTTGCCGCTCAGTTAAATCACCTTGAATCGCCCGATGGGTGGGGAGGCATCGGGAGCGGGGAGCTACAAGGATGAATGATACCTTAAGGTTGTCTAAGCCGACGAGGATTTTGGAATAAATACACAAACTGCAGCCCTTGAAGGCAGTGTTAAGATGCAGATAATTTCTCCATTCCAAATACCAGCCTCCGACTCAAAAGTTTCGACTGAGACTTGACAGTTTTTGTGGTATTTCAGAAGAAACTTCCGAGACACTTATCTTCAGGCGGACAGCCTGGCCCAAAGACAGAAATAATAAGATAATACTGTCGCATTCCTAATGCGGCAACGCAAACCAGATGCCTTTCGAGCGGCACTGGACTCTTGTTTTTAAATTATTTCTATCCTAATGGATACTGCCATCGTCTTCTATACTTAGCTATATCTTTCACGCACTACCACATCCCGGTGATCAAGACTGTGGTACATGGAACCAATGTGACCATGGTAAACAGCTTATAGCGATTACATTGAATTGAGTTGAATTCACCATCGTCATCACCACCTGCAGCTCTAAGGAACGCAAACTTGTCGTTCTGCGATCCTAGCTGCCACAACTTCGTTCATTGATGATTCGTGGAGATGGAGTAGTTGGCTGCGCGTTAGATATGGCACTTGTTATAATTAATGCGCGAATACAGGGTCCTAAGTAGACGTTTAATTGGGGAGGTTGGGGAAGGAGAAAAATATTGACCCGTACAATAATGTGGAGAGTACAGCAGCACTGTAAACTCGACCCTTGACAGATAAGCCACAGGTGATGCAAGTTTGCGGAAGTTGCTGTTGCCTTCCCAATACGGATTGAACTATCACTTAATCCGAGACCACCGAGACTGATACAATTGCCAGTGGCGGTGAATTCGTCTCCTACGTCGATCAGCCCATCAGCAGGTATGAGGCGGGGGCTCAAGCCCATCGTTTTGAAGCAGCACTTTGTAGGTGTGAAGCGCATGTCAAACCGTGACGCGCAATTGTTTTGATTGTTTAACATCGTTTGCATTCCCATGGCGTCAAATCAAAGAGGAGCTAAGTTATCTGTGTACGCGATATCTGTGACCAGGCACCCCAGCTGCAATGATAGATCTTGGCCTGAACCCCTTAGACTGGCGGTCCCGTCTAAGCAGCCACTAAAAAGACAACGTATATTAGTGAACAAAACAAGGCCAAGGGCACGTGCACAGCTCGTCGTTCAGGGTGTGTGCGGCGAAATGTTCCGCACCTTGAACGTACGGTGCCTTCAGCTGCAAAACATTCGAGAGTGAAATAAAACGCTTTGCACCAAAATTTTTCATGTTAGAGCTGTTATACTTTAGCCGAATTTCACTCAATTCTACGTCTATATTTTGCAGGTTATTTTGATTATTCTCCGCTCTACACTTCTGTGGCACATTCGATTTTGACTTGCCGTGCTATAACTTCGGAACTGGAAGAGGAACACTAAAGGGAGATAAGAGACTGGATCCTTCTCGTCCGTCACGACGTCTGGGAAGGGGTAAATGAATGCATAAAAGGTAACTGTGTTATTCATGGGCACGTCTCGTCGAATGTCCCTACCATTGATGTGGCCCGGGGGCGAAATGGCCCAAGTGGTTAGAGCGCAAATATACTGACCGGAAGGTCCGTGGTTCGAATCCCACCTCCGCCACTCGACTGCTCCTGTCTAGGCTTGGGTAACCTGGCAGTATCCCAGCCCTCGTGATTCCTTCGGATGGCACGGCAGCTAGACACCAGAAGGGAGCTACAGATGAACGCTTTTATTATGTGGCCTGTCTCGGGTTCCCCATCCAGGAAGACGGCAGTGACCAGCGCAGCTGAGTTTGCTGGTAATGGCTTTCACACTTCGCTGCCAAGTCATTG
>NW_008751957.1:427424-432408 GCF_000715545.1 Opisthorchis viverrini
TCAACCCGGAGTGGTGCCCTCCTACTGAATAATACTGGGAGTAAAAATAAATATAAACCATTCAGCTGTAGCCCCCTTTTGGTGCCTAACTGTCATGCCACCAGAAAGAAGCACGAGGACTGGGATGCTGTTGACGGGCAATCCTGTATGGCCCTATCTGCGTTCTGAACATGGTCCATCAAATTACTAATTATGAGTACTCCCCCGTTTTGAGGACCTTGGGACGGAAGCCCCCGAGACTGTATTGTCGCAGTGCTGGAACTAACATGGTGAGGTCTGTCTAGGTTAACTAACCTAAAAATCGTGGTGAGAACACCCAGGTGCTCCCGGACAGGTGAGATCTGTCTTGCCGAATACAAACGGCCCGTTTACCGGGCGACGTGGCTTCACTGCGTCCAACTGCTGTCTGTATCTCGAAGTCAGCCACTTTCATGCAGCAAGAAACATTCTTCATAGATTCCCTCGTGGGTTGGCTCCTAGTCCACCAACGATGGCCGTCGTATTACAACCTATAGAGACAACGTTCACCCCCTGAACGTGTTCTGGAGCTACCGCCGATAGCTTTCGGCGGCTTGCGTAGTAAAATTAACCGAGGAATGGATAAGTTTAGGGGGCTGAAACCCAGGAGGGCAACATTCCTCATGAGGCCTTTTATTTTTCAGGGACAATCCTGCTGCGCCAAGTCTTAACGTTTGACGAACCGGTGTCGATTTTCTAGGATAGCGCCACTCAACCCAGATGGTTGTTCTGGAACACAGACCAACCTACTACTAGCCGTGACCACTAGTGTGCAACGGACCGCGTAGGATATCACATCGACTGTTGCAATAGCGGACTTTGCACGCTTTGCGGTAGTGCCTTTCAGGCTTTTACCATAAGTTAGCTCACGGATTAATAATTTGTTTTGGTTCTTAGCTCCCAGCTTGCTCAGAAACGCAAAGTTCTGATTGGTAACCGGTCCCCAACGAAATCGTCCTATGATTTTGACTTGAACCGAGACACAGAATCCCACCACAGTGAGTTCCGCAAGTTTGCTTTTCGGCTCCAAGGAGGAACTAATCGACAGCTGTGCGTAAATGTCTGCATTTGGCAGATACCGCGGCACAGTAGGCTATGGGGTTCAGACTTTTGACAAAGCAAAGCATGCCTTGATGATGGACCGGCAACTGGCCTGATCTCGTCAATCGCAAGCAAAATAAACCCCCTGGCAATAGTAAAGTCTATTGTAATTTCTGGGTATCGCTTGCCTGTTTGTGCCTGGTGGTGGGCTCGCATTTGATTTTCAAGTCGTGTCCTACCCCCGTGGTAATAACTGAAACTGTTGCAGGGTAATCTTGAGGTGCCGAAACCCGAGAACTAGACCCAGACGTTACTCTTATCGCATAAAGCACTATGCGGAGCTCATTTACGTCAGACGGGGTGCCAAATTTATGGGTTCCGCATGCCGCAAAATTATGGCTCGATAAACTACTACCTAGCGACGTATGGAACCACGGGTCAAGGTACATGAAAAGGAGTTCGTGCCGCAACGATTTCCACTTTCAAAACCTGCGAGCGAAAGCCGGAATGTAAATACCCTGACATTCATGGCTCTGCTCATTGATATAAGGAGTGGGATAAATGCTCTCGTCTATTTCACATGTGTCGGAATCCTCATCGAGGTTCTAGGGAGAAGCTAATGAGTTCCCTAACTCACGCCTGCCGGTGGTTACAGTTGAATCCAGTGTAATCGGAGTTTGTGGTTTCTGGCCTGGGCTGCTTCACCCAACGAACCATTTGAGTGGCAGCATCCCTATTTCTAAAAATATAGGCATACCGGTCACCTGAAGAGCCTAAGTTCTTGCGCTTACACGCTCATCGCATAGCATTACACATAATCCTCTAAGCCGCCCAAAAATGTTCACTTAATGCACGTTGTCCTGTTGCTGCTGTTTTGCATTCCTGGTTTTTACGCAAGCCATAATTGTGGGACCATCTTTTGTTCTTAAAAACCCATATCATGTTTCACTAATTGGTTGTTTGCAACCTTTCTTCATTTCCATCCGAAAGAATTCCCTTCTTTTGTAGCGATAGTTGATACTGCATACCGTCGAATCGTCCGAAGCCGATCGACTTATTGTAAACTGACTGAGGACCAAAAAGACGCCGACGCTCCGGATTTCAGAACCTATCACGTTTGCAAAGCATGCTTGTTCTTTTCACCCGTTCCTCCGCTCGAAGAGAAGTATTCTTTGATCAGCACTGCCACCCTCATTCTATATCAGTTTACACCGGAAATTTTTTAATGTTTGCCTCACACCGGTCGCCCAACTTGATGTCTTGCTTGCAAACGTAATTTGTGGGTTGATCGCAATATGCTGCTCAAGATAAGCAAGATCCGTGCCCAAAATTACAGGTAATGTGTTTGTTTAGTCTCCTTGTGAAGAAAAGGTGAACAGCGGTGAGTTCCTTTTGTGTTCCGAACACTCGTAAGCAACACGGCTTGTGCCCATTTACTACAAAGCCATTTTGTTTCCTTGCTGTTCGTTTCCCTCCTATTTTGCTGCTTCTTCAGGTCTGCTTATGCGTCAGTAACTTATGTCAGTCTTTCGCCGCACGTCCATCATTGCGTACAATTTCGTCCCAATTCTACCTACTTTTGAACATCTGCTCTAAAAGGACGGTCCGACCGGGAAGCATTACAGGTCTCCTCGGATGGTGGGTAAGCAGGTTGCCCACTACGCGAACTCGCCGCTTGGAAGGCTCCATTTTTTGTATCACCTATATGCCGCATCTACCAGATAGTCGTTTAAGGGACTTGTTTTAAACGGTCCCACCCGCGCAATATGATTTGTCACGTGACACGAGCTGCCACATCGCGCCGTCAACCAAATACAGTCCTACACCTCCCAAAACTATTGATTGTTTTCTTCGCCATTATTTCGCTATACAGCCGACACACGCTGACAGACTGGCCGTAGCTGTGCATTTGTACATCATTTGTTGCCTGTTTGCTCTTAGTTCCAGTAATCAAAGCTGCTTCGTCGACTTTTTATGCTCCTGCTCATTTCACTATTATTGATTGTACATTTGCTCAATTCGCGATGCCTACTGACCTGTTTGTCTATAGAACCAGTTTCTGCTAGTCCTCAATACATCATCTGCTGCCCTCACCCGTCCGTTCCTACTGTAAACTGGATAGGAACTGCGTATAATCTGATAGCCGCAATCGTCGTGTGTGTGAATGTTTGCTTTGGTGTTGTATGGGTTTAGGGAAATTTTTAGCGTGCATATGTATGTGAGAGAAAAGTAATGAGCGTTACGACGAACATTGTCTAGAAGCCTTTTTTAATCTCTTAGGTTGACCTATGATTCAAGGCGTTGAAATTAAACAAATAAGAAATTTCTCACAGTCAAGCGGAAATGGTGTTCTCATTGTGCCTCACGTGCATTTGACTATCGACTGAATGACTACTGGTGAAGTGCCTTAACTGCCTGATGTCAACACTTAGGTTCGCAAGTTTCGTGTTATCCATAACAAAAGCAATGTGAAATCTAAAGAAAGGAGCAATTGTGCTAACCTCAAAGGTTTAATGTTTAAGGAATAGAGTGCCAAAGTGAAGCCAAAGAATCCTGGCCAGAATTATCTTAGGTATTGCTCCATTGTTTTTCAGGTGTGAATAACTAAATAATATATTCCGAGGAATAGTAGGGAACACGTGGTAGTTTCCTTGCCAGATGCCTCGGGAACAATGGAGTTTCGGCTGCCTGCATGCGTTTCGAATGTACTAAATTTACAATTAAACACGGTCAGTTTATCATGATTTTTTGTAACGGTAGAACTAAATTGTGTGGCATCAAATAGTCCGGTGATAAAATGGTTTAGTCTCTCGGAATATAAAACAAACCGCTGCCCGCTCAGACTAAGCTCTACCCAGAGCAAATGGAATACAGTCATGAATTACGAGATTATTCCTTAAACCTAAATTCATGTTGCTTGCGGTCGATTGCGTCAGAACTGTAGGTTGTGAACAAACTTTTATCAGAAACACAAATGAGCTGGTGAAATAAAACGTCAATTTCTTGTCGTACGTTTGCTTTGGTTTATCCATTTCGGGCAGCAAGCTGTAACTGTCATAGCTTTTTACCGGATTTGATAAAGGTCATTTAAGAGTACAGTGTCAATGGTTGTGAAATTCCTTTGGCAACGTCAAGATGTCGAGATGAGTGGACGTTGTTTATCAGAGCTTATTAGGAGCTTATTAGAATAAAACTGTGCCCGGCGCGAAACCAAAACCACAAGGTCAGGTGTTGTGGATTTTTTCATTATTCTAGCCCATCCATAGGTCTTTTACCAGTTTTTTTATACTGGATAGCTATTTTTCACGGTGCCAAACAGGCTTTCATTTCTCCAGTAGGCCTAATTAGTGCTGGCCCCAGTTTGTAGAGCGCGCTTAGCCCTCATCTACATAGTGGTTCCGTTCAACGTTCCGCCACTGTTTAACGCTTCCACCGTCCTATCTGAACTACCAGCCCACACAGTTATCTGAGACTGACTGTGACTATCTCAATGCAATCCTACTACCCCAGAACTCTCAACTGTATTCCACCAAATAAATCATTCCTCAACCTGCTCCGAAGTTTCTCATTGTGTCACCGGTCCCGTCTTCCTCAAAGCGGTCGCTAGACCTCGAATCCCCATCAGCTATCCACCCGGTATGTTCAAGGAATCGGTTTAGATCCGGAAGATCCAGCTCCCAACACCCTCACCTCCCGAATCCGGTAAAGACAGCATCCCAGGCAAACTTAGATTGTTCAGTTGTTCTAACTGACATATCCTTGCCTCCTCAACCCGGCAACACTCTCTCACCATTGCCAGTAGGTTCTGAAGTCCTAAATGACCTAGAAAATCTCAAAACACGTGTGCGCCAAATGGAGAACGAAATGTCCTCCCTCCGGACAATACAATCGATTGCATGCCTTCTGAATCCTGACGCAACATGCA
>NW_008751957.1:432967-433441 GCF_000715545.1 Opisthorchis viverrini
ATCCACCCGATCGAATCCCACTTGAGCATGCCAAAACTGCCATCCTGAATGCATGTGGCATGCAGGACAACATATGCAAAGCTCGAAAGTCGAAACATCCATGTGCTGTCCGATAGTAATACAATTCCGGGATGAAAAAGATGCCGCGCGTCTGCTAACAGCCCGGACCCTTCTCTCATCTACCAAAAAATTCCATTCCCTAAAACTTAAAGCTGCTCGTACAAGACCGCAAAGACAGCTTACCAAAAACCCCCCGGAACCTGTCGCATCGTCACCCACCAGTACTTGCACTGGCGAGTGCCACAATGTCACACAAAGCTGTCCGTTGGACCCAGGTCCTGTACCTCACGCTGACGACCATGAGCCCTCCACTCCTATCTCTGGGCATCCACAAGTGTTATCTCTGACCCCCACCATGCCAACGAGATCGACTGCTGATTTAAGCGATACGGTAACTAATCAGCCCACACATGA
>NW_008751957.1:441604-455604 GCF_000715545.1 Opisthorchis viverrini
CCCTCAAACACTGGGTAGCAAGAAGCTAAGGGATTGTTTGATTGTTCCTTGTCCAATAGTGTCTTGACCTGGGGGAATTTGTCGGATTTTTAATAAGTTTGATTTCAATGACTGTTGAGCTGATCCAACAGACTCCGTACCCTGCAGTGAGAATCACGGCAAAGACGAGGTAATTTCATCTACGGATACTTCAAAATGGATTCGTGTTTGTGAGAGGTGTGTCCATTCAAGGTAAAAAATTTTGCTGCGTTTGTCCTTAGCTAATCGGATAATGCGAATGCGTAACTGGCCAGCAAAGCCAAAAGGACGCATGTGATATTCGTGATCTGCAGTACAAATTTTGTTCGTGACTAGAAAATCAGGAAACGGTGTCTGTCATTCGTGCAAACACGCGCCAAATATATGACTTTTTGCGTCACTCAGGCATTTTCTACCATCATAGCTACCGAGACACACTCCTGGTTTTTTGGACCACTTAGCCTATTGTGCCTCGAAAAACCAACGAGTGGTATTGACCCGTGTAAACCAGATGTATACGTGTCTATGTAAAGTAATGTACAACCGACAGCATGCATAGGGAAAATTGCTTATGGTGTTATGACTTTTCACGGAGGTTTTAAAGTGGTACGCTAAAAGGGCCCGGGAGAAAATTACGCTAATTAACTACTGTCTGAATTGCTATGCGCTTCTGTAGTCTACGCGGTGCAGTGTTCCGGTGCATCCAACTTTTCTATCACACCCAGGGCAACCACAGACAATGGGCTCGAGTCACATGTTTTTAGAACCCAAACAGTTCACGTGAAAACATTCCAAGGCCATTTCACTCAGAATAGACAAAAAGACAAAAATGGGAAATAGGGTTAGACCGACGTTTAGTTGTGAGAACCCAAACAGTTCACGTGAAAACATTCTAAGTCCATTTCACTCAGAATAGACAAAAAGACAAAAATGGGAAATAAGGTTAGACCGACGGTCTAGTTGTGGCTCGTAATCTAACTTTGGCTGTCCATTCTCATTTGGTGGGTTTGAGTTGATAACTTCCCATTCTTGTCCGGTCCTAAACTAGACAATCAAAGTAGTGACAAAGTTTAAATCCCGACCTTCTGAGTACGCAATCATTTCGCGTTGTTTTTTTGTCGTTTGTAATCTTGTTTCGCATTGTCTATCGTAAGCATTGGTTTCAAAGTGGGCCTGGTTTAGACTCTGAGTGGATCAAAATGTGATGACTTTTAAGAAGATGCTGGCTCTCTTGACCCTTGCACATAGTTAGGATCCCTACATGTTTTCTAAGCAATGCTTTTTAATCAACGGCAGTTGCTTCGGTTTTGGAATGTCATCAGAGTGTTCGGGGTTGAGCTTAAATTAATTAGAGCCTGTCGGTTTTGTGGGAGTCGAAGATATAGCAGGCTTGGTGACAGATTAGTCATAAAAAATCTTTGGATCTCAGTACCCAAAGTAACTGCGTCAGTACTACATGCCTTTGCTTCCGCTGGGAAAACAAAGCAGACAGCCTGCAGCGACAGGAAGTGACGACTGAGCTAGCTCAATTATCCTTCAGGACGGAATGTTGGAAATGGGATCTTTGGTGGGTTGAAAGCTGTGGGAAGTATTTTAACGTCGTTGTCTCTTGTAGGGTACATGAGCTAGGCAGTGGGTATAATTTATAGTCGACTAACCGCCTACTGGGGACCATTCAGCCATTAATCAGCGTTGCTAGTTTAGGAAGATGTTGAAATGACCTGGTGCCTTCCAGTTGCTGGCCGCCGAAAAGTAAAAGAATGGATAATGCGGCCCCACGTGTTCCCCCTGTTTTCCCATCGAGGAAAACACTGACGGGCTTTATACTGGTTTTCTCAGAGATTACGGTGTTTTCTGAAAACTTGCCTCATGAAGCCACAAGGCGCTAGTTATGAACGTAACAAGAATATGGATGGAAGTCTTTGGCGTAGAACACTGTGGTGTTGTCGATGTGCGTGAACGGCGATTTTCCGCGATATAGCCTATCGGGGGAAGTTTATTGATAAACGGTAGGCGCCGAAAGAACAATCAAAACGTTTTATGAAACTTAGTCGGGTCGGTGAGGTTTTGTACCTTCCGGTTGAGTTGACTGGTTCCGGGACCGTACTAAAGCGTGACTGGTATCTCAGAAAACTGAGCGGTGCGAATGATCTCCGCCATGAGAGAAAAATACATAGTCATAGCTGTTGGACTCGCGCGGGACGGTAAGCGGGTCTTGCAACTATAGAATTGCTTAAACGCAAACTTGTTTCATGCTCAGACAAAGCTGGGCCTTGGGTCACAGACAACCAGGATGAATGGAATTATGAGAAGTGTCATGTGTGAGAGCACACAAAAAACCATTGCGACCACGAGAAAGGCCAAAGAGCTGAGTCGAGCACATCTGTAGTGAACTAACATTTAGTAGAATGGGATGCCGTGGCTAAGGACACTAAGGCAGACAGCTTTGAAGTTTCGGTTCCCACATTGAAGAAGTTTATTGCGACGTATTTCAGCACTATCTTTTTGGCTTTGAGTCCGATCACTCGGATCATAAAGATCGAAGTTTTCCGGCACGCACTTGTTCCCTGACGAAGGTGAAGAATGGGTTGGTTTAGGCTGGGGGAGAAGAGATGGCTCTGATAGGTGAGAATTACCAACTGTACTGGGCGTAGATGTTTGGGTACAGTTGTGGGATGTGTTGGAGGGTTTGCAGGAATCTCCACCATGAATCGATAAGATCAGCGATAAATCATTCTTGAGTATGTCTAAAAATTTGTAGCTCACATGCGTCTACTGCAAGCTGCTCAGATCGAGTTCGCTCTGTTCGCCAAGCTTGGAAGACGGCGCACAAACTTTTTGCCCCAAATTGAGGAGACGGTGTGACCGCTCAGTTGAGCTGACAGAATGATCCTGTTCAAAGAAGTGCTGTAGGAGATGACGATGAACAAGAAAGTAAATTAAGTTTGCCAGACCAACTTCCCGGTCGAGGTATATTAGGTGCGCGGTAACCTCCATAGGAGCTGGCGTGGTACGTGAAATGAAAGTTGCATACTTATCGAATCCTGGTTACCGTATTCAAATGGCGGTCAGGCAAAGCTTCCATGGAATGCATGCTTGTCCGTGCACTCAACAGTATGGAGTACAACTAGTGGTTTTGCTCCATTTTTCGTGGCTGATTGAAGAAGTTTTTGTTGAATGGAGTCTGATGATCGAGTCTTCGCTGGAACCCGGTTACGCAGAGTCTCATGGTTTACTGTCAACATATGCGATGAAGATTTTCACTCGGGTGGGTGGACACACTATCATTCATATATCCATCCATGACCCTTCGCACTATGGCACTGGGGTGCATTTGAGATGCGTTGTTTTGTACACCTCGAATAGTGCAGATAGGCCTGATGGTGTACTGGAAAAGTTGTTTAAGCGGATCAGAAATGTAAGCGGTTGTAGGGCGCAGCAGTACGTCAATCTAGAGGAAGCGCCGCTGGCTACCCCCACAATGAGATTGATTTCTCAAAATCTACGGCATTTTCAGACTTGCCACTTCATATTATGGAAAGTCTGTCTAATGCATGTGCCCCCATATTGTTGAAAATCATTAACTATGGCGATTGGCTTAAGTGAGCGAATTCTCAAGGTCAATAAACACCACAGAATGTGACTACGTTACCTGATGACAAAAATTCGCGAATTGTGGAAAACGTTGACTCATATAAAATAAACTTCACTTTCAGGCATTTTTCCACCGGAGAAAACTTTCTCAACATTCTAGAATCTAAATGGCAACATATGCGTAGGCGCGTTCCTGCAAAAAGATTTGGTCGATGATATTTTGTTGCCAGTAAAAATTCCCTAGTGGACGTTAATTATTTGCTAAACGTCGTGCACGCTTGCTGGCAAAAACCAGATTTCCATTATAGGCCGCGAATTATGCTAGGAAGACCTCGAGGTTTATCGATTAGGAAAATGGAACCTACGTCGATCATACCAGACAGCTGAACAAGCCCAGCCGACGCACACGACAAACATGCGGCTAGCGGTACACCGTGCATAACTAACTAGCGCATCCATCCATCTGTAACGAAGAAAAGGTTCCAATTGAACGTCATTGAATTTTGGGATATATTGGTCGTTTTTAATTGTACATATGTCCTTCTGAGAGGCGAATTTTCTTCTTCGTGAGGAGCGTTCATTAGGCCGTTGAAGTCCTGAAATGAGAGGGCGACATAATTCAGGTTATCGAAATATCACCATAAGGCGGGCGGCCGACAAACTGGTAGAGAGACTTACCCAAAAATTCACTGCAGTGACTATGCTGTCGTAGATGCCTGTTCACACAATCCCATCTTCAGCGACTACTTAGCATGCCTGTTTACTGCACCCCTCAAGAAATACGAGATTTACATGAAGTGGATAGAGCCTCATTACCAGACAAACTTTTCGGAGCCGATGGGTCACATGAAGTCATCTTCCTCTCTTTCATCTAACTGGCGTTCTACAGCGTTAGTCGTAGTTGTCAGGCGTTGACTCACGGCTGTCGAGTAGTTCCTCTGTGGACCCGAAAACACGGAAGAATACAGACTTCCGGGACACACTGTGC
Organism: Opisthorchis viverrini; assembly: GCF_000715545.1. NCBI lineage: Eukaryota > Metazoa > Platyhelminthes > Trematoda > Opisthorchiida > Opisthorchiidae > Opisthorchis > Opisthorchis viverrini. The sequence continues at coordinate 446,205 of NW_008751957.1, forward strand.
TGGGACTCTGTGCTTTGGTGCAGGTCCACATCATAAGGTACCCTCTTGGCGGACTGGGTAGCAAGCACCCGGCAGCATAAAAAAGACAACCCTTTTGGTACCTGGTGGGAAGCAGTGTCATGCGAATCTACACATCACACGGTAGCTACCAGCATATTAGATACACTGAAATAACCCCCGAGATGATGGAGCGCATACTGAAGTGGGCCATTTTAAATCAACCTAATTCGACTCAACTTGAAACAACTCAACTTGATATCCCCAGCGCGACACGGCTTCTTCTCAAACTAACCTTGTGTGACAAACATGCTCGTATATATGGACAGTGTAGCCCAAGAAAAGGACGAAGAATGTTTAACCCATGTCACATTTTTCGACCTATCAAAAGCCTATGGTCGAGCACTATACGTATTTTATTCTTCACATACTCGAGTCCTGTAAAGCTTGGGGAGAAATTCTGCGCTATATTAAAATAACCCTTTTAGATTGGGCATTCCGAATAAAACTTGTCTCAACTAACTCTACTTCTGCACCGGTATCAACTAATGTTCCTCAAGACTCCGTTTATGGATCAATCCCGTTTTTTCCACACTGGTGATTTTCCAGACGCACTTTTGACTCCACGTCTACGTCCGTTGTACATGGAAGTTCTGACTGTGAAAGTCTTGAATATGAAATAAGGTTCGAAGTGATATTTCTGAAGGCACAAGTGCCGAACTCCTGCCAATTTTTTTTATCAAGAGAAGTAGTGTGGGTGTTCACAAAAAGGTTATACGAGAAAGAGTGGTACATAAAGGACATTTCGGGACACGTTTTTTAATACTAAGTTTAGGTATTCACGCTATAAACGTCAAATCTCACTTATCATGCGCGGAGAGGCCAGAACCTCCTGAAATGAGTTCTCGTAATTGTTTCAAGCTATTATTTCGCTTACGTTGACAATCCATATTACCTTAATTTATGCCTCTTAAGCATTTAACTAGTTATTATCTTGGTGTGCCCATTATCCGCACAATAGTCTCAGCTGCACAAATTTTATAAGTGGAGTAAAACCTTTTACGCCAAAATGTTGCATTCTGATGCGCATGTTCTCAAACCGAAAGCCGTCCTAATCTACTTTCATATTTTTGAAGCTCACCAGATTTCATTGTTCACTGAAGCAACCACGCCTTTGGCTGAAAAGTCCTGTGGGTTGATTTCCCAGCATCGCCGAGTCCCAGCGATGCCTAAATGGGGCTTAGATGTTCGGGCCGGTACCCTCGACTCAACTGCATGATTGCGTTATTCCATCTGGGACACATCGTAAGTTTAGAAAATTCAATTTCATTGTGCGAATACTAATAGGCTTCTCCTGGCTTGCGCAGAAATGCAATTTGAATACGTGCGCCTGGCCTGTGCACAGGCCGCTGGCTATTCGCACAATGAGATTGATTTCTCGAAATCTACGGCATTTTCAGACTTGCCACTTCATCTTGTAGAATGTCTATGTATAATGTATATGCTCCTGTATTATTGAAAATCATTAACTATGGCAATTTGTTTAGGTAAGCGAATTCTCAAGGTCCATAAACCCCACCAACTTTGAATACTTTACCTGATAAACAATCGCAAATTGTGGAAAACATTGACTCACATACAACGAACGTAACTTTCAGCTACTGTTCCACCGGAACAAATGTCCTCAATATTCTAGAATCTAAATGGCTTTTAGAGATGCAAAATATGCGTGGGCGCATTCGTGCAAACAAATTTTGGTCGATGATGCTTTGTTGCCAGTAAAAATTCCGTAGCCCACGCTAATTATTTGCTATTCGGTGCACGTTTGCTGGTGAAAACCGGAGTTTTCCATTAAAGGTTGCAAAGTATGCTAGAAAGATCTCGAGGTTTATCGATTAGGAACATCGAACATACGTAAACATAGTGGACAGATGAATGGTCTTACCCGACGCACACGACAAACATGCGGCTAGCGGTACACGGTGCATAACTAACTAGCGCATCCATCCATCTGTAACGAAGAAAAGGTTCCAATCGAACGTCATTGAATGTTGGGATATATTGGTCGTTTTTAATTGTACATATGTCCTTCTGAGAGGCGAATTTTCTTCTTCGTGAGGAGCGTTCATTAGGCCGTTGAAGTCCTGAAATGAGAGGGCGACATAATTCAGGTTATCGAAATATCACCATAAGGCGGGCGGCCGACAAACTGGTAGAGAGACTTACCCAAAAATTCACTGCAGTGACTATGCTGTCGTAGATGCCTGTTCACACAATCCCATCTTCAGCGACTACTTAGCATGCCTGTTTACTGCACCCCTCAAGAAATACGAGATTTACATGAAGTGGATAGAGCCTCATTACCAGACAAACTTTTCGGAGCCGATGGGTCACATGAAGTCATCTTCGTCTCTTTCATCTAACTGGCGTTCTACAGCGTTAGTCGTAGTTGTCAGACGTTGACTCACGGCTGTCGAGTAGTTCCTCTGTGGACCCGAAAACACGGACGCATACAGACTTCCGGGACACACTGTGCTGGGACTCTGTGCTTTGGTGCAGGTCCACATCATAAGGTGCCCTCTTGGCGGACTGGGTAGCAAGCACACCTCCGCGTTTTCTGGTTGGGCCCGGAGCTGGAAACCAAAGTAATTTATTTTCATGTGGACTCACCTTTGGGACAAGCCTGAAGAGCACCACCACACTGTGGGCAAGGTTCACCGTCACAACAGTCGGCGTGATATGACATGCGATCCGCTGCACACCAGCGGTCACTGGTAGTAGTCGGGCGGCCAAAGACCACACAAAAGCCCAAGTCAGCGTTTCCAGACCGCCATCTGGGTTGAGGTGCAGTACCCTTTACTACCAACGGCAGGTCGTCGGTTGCAGACCTTGAGGCTTGGCGCAGCAGGATTTTTCCCTGAACAATCAACCGCTTGAAATACGATGAACATAAAACCGACTGTACAGCATTGTCCAGGCGGGCAATGCGGTGAAATATGTGCCGGCTTTTCGCAGAATGCGTCTATGACCAAAAATACATGGATACTAAATGATACGTATGTGCTTCCTGATGGCTTTGCGGACATCAAATTTGCAGAGTATAACGTCACAGCCTCACATACAATGACGCGCCCGGTCTCCCGAAGTTTTGCCAGGACCGAAGGCTATCATCTGCTACATTAAAACCCAACAATGCGGCACCTACTCAACATAGCCGGTCGACACTTCCGGCGGTAGATTTGTATATCCTTAGTGGTAAATGTCTTTCCGAATTCATCCGCCACAAACTGCCGCACCTCACATGACGGCGTTCCATATTTCAGCAGGGCCTTGCATGTGCCCAACTCGTCTTGGGTTAGGCGTCGAGTAACTGGAAGCTGATCGTACAGAAACCTTGACAGTTGTTGGTTGTGTTCAAGAAAATAATAAGTCACTGCCGGTTGGTTCCTTTCTCCCATGGACAAAACCGCACCGGACAGCTGGTGCTTCGCGTACTTCTTTTATTAGAAGATACGCTCGGCTGACTAGCTTTTTCGGATTCCAGGCTTTCCGTTGGTCGCCTGCTGCATTTGTGGTGCACCCTTTCATAACGCAAAGCAGTGTTGGTGCTACGATTACTGGATGAACGCATAAATACCACAAAGTTAACCTTCATGTATTCATTTAAGGTCTTCTCAAACGCCGTGAAGGATGAAAACGATACACCCGGAAATTTCTCGACGAAAGCCACTTCCGAAGCCATAGCACACGAAGTTCAAAACCAAACGCGAGCAATAATTTTCAAAGGATATCGATTAAAACAAATCGCAAAAAATGACGACAGATGAGGGGAATTTTTAGACCGGGCACATATGCAAAGAAGTGCAACATTCTGACGTTAAAATTTTTATTTCACCCGCAGGGGTTTTGCAGAAGAATGCATTGTGCGTCGAGGCGCCAACAGAGGAGACCGGCACAGAGTAATAAACTGACACTGCGGCATCTTGAGCATTTCCACTAAAAAGCATTGAGCTAGCTTGGAATTCCTTCCAAAATCTCATAGCCTTCAATCAACATAGTGTTTGGGACGTAAATAAACCCGCCAGATATCTTAGGTAATTCACAAATGATGGTATCCAGCATGAGTAAGTTAACTTCGATTCTGATCAGATTGTCTGAGGTCAAAAAAGAGTGGTACAGAAAAATCCATGCCACGCTGTTGATATCATGCTGTTGGTGGTGAGGCGGTTCGGGATGGTCGGCTCCAGAATATGCTCCGTCACCGCATATGGCGTGCTATTTGTTCCAACAAGCCACTGGGTACAGGGTAGTTGACGTTCATTAATTTTGAAAATCGGCGCACTTGTCACATTTTTTAAAGCAGGAGGTGGATTGCACAGAGCAAATGAGTTTTTCTAAGCTGAATGGTTAGCTTATTTGGACGTATTCTGTTCGAATCCGCCACCGGAAATCGTATTGTCATGTGGAAGGGTCTCTGAAATCCTTCTCCCTTATAAACCAAGATGGTCGGATGCCTTGTATGGCCAAAATCAAATGAAATGACGCCGCCGGGGCGTGATATAAACCTTTACAACGTCGTATGTAGGCTTTGGCTGCAAAATAGGCCTTGGGCGTCCACGAATTCTATATTTATGGTCTTTGAATTGAAGGCTGTTATCCTGTATCCTATCTGACCCCAAATATTCTGCATCTTCAGAAATCCAAGCTGTTCCCCAGGCTCCTGTAGTAACTTTTCCCAGAGTATCTTCTTTGCTAATTCACTGGGCTATTGTGCTGAGCGAAATATCTGAAAACAGATTGCGAACTTTATGGCCTTTGATGTCACTTTCTTGAAACACCAGCTATTCAGAGATGGAGGCCAGTCGCAAGCTGTTTCGCAGGTTTGGTTAGCTTGAAAAACCACATTATTCTATGCACCTGAGGCAGAGGTGGCTATCAGTGATTTAAGATGGCTTTGTCCAGTCATCTGCGGGCGTGGATCCGTGGATGCTACTGGGGAACCTCGCTGTATTCACGGAGCATTTATGCCTATTTGGACTAACCAAGCTTCACATGGTGGAATTTTCGGAGTCTATCTCTACAACATCGCTTCCAGACTCATGCTCTTTGAAGTAAACGCGACATCCGCCTCTCAAGCGATTCAAGTCTTGCAAAAGCCGACAGGCGTTTCTTGAAGGTGGTACTGTTTCTCTGTACAAGTTGGAGAAACGCGGGAAGCTGGGCGATTAGTAGCTGTTTATGCAATTATTGATCCTAGTCCGTGATAATTCTGCTGCAAAGGCATAGCAAACGGGCAAACGGGGTGATGCGGAAGCTGGCGGTAGGGAGTCATGGTCGATGGACAGGAAGTGTCTCAGTACGGCAGGGAGGCGGATAATGCAATGGAACCATGGGAACGTACCGAAATAGCAACGAGCCATTCGACGGGGTGGGGGCAGTATAGCCTTTATTTTGCGCGTCCTCATCTACCTGCCCATAGTAATCGCGCTCCACATGCGGAGCAAGAGATTTTAGGGGATATAATGACCTACGAGTTATGTAATAAACCTCAATTAAACCTTAGTAGGTGCCATGAAGTTCAAAGAGCTCGAGATTTTAAAACCATGTGGACGTGAAAAAGAATTTTTAGGGGACTAACCGCGCTAGTGCGCAAAAACGAACCATATGGATGAAGGCGAACAGACCAGCGACGGGAAACCAATGGGATTCTTGAAAAATTTTGCAAGAAATAAAATCAGCCCAAAGTCAAACGTACCGCGAGTCAGTAGCTGCCCGTAAAGCCAAGTAAAACCATACACAGAAGCATACTAGGACGTTCACCAGGATGTGAGCACCAAACCGTTGTGTATATGTAGTAACGGTTCTGTTGTATTACAGTGGAAAACTGAACTAGGTTGTTCGGTAGAACCACCAGTGACAATTAATGTCGGTCTGAACGCGCGGGCAGGCCGTAATCTACTTATCTGTGGTTGGGAAGTTCCCGCTTTTTCTGATGCTGGTAGGCGTGCGGAAAATTTTAAGTAAACAGTGGTAATGTGTACTAACAGCTCAATTTCTTCTGTGACCGGGACACGCTGATTACAACTTCTCACTGGGTATTCTATCGTGTGAGGTCTCGACCAGCTGACGTGTACAGCACTGTTGCTTCTCTTGGCGAATGACCTGTCGATGCCCAGATCGCTTAGGAATAGCGTATTCAAGGACCCAGAGCTTTCTCGCCTGTTCAGTCATGAAGACCCGACCCATATTTTCACGGACCTGAGGCAGATCGGCTGTGGTAGTTTCGGTGCTGTTTACTATGTAGGCCCGTTTCTCTTGCTCATCTTTCATTGAATAGGCCCGCAACAGACTTACTGATGAGGTCGTGGCAATCAAGGAACTAAAGGTAGACACCAAACGAAAAAAGTCCGATGAAGAGTGGAACGATATTGTCCGTGAAATTCGCTTTTTATCAGGGCTGTCTCATAATAACTGCGTGCTTCCTAAAGGCTGCTACATGAAGGACCAAATCCCTTGGGTAGGTTTTAACCTTGTTTGTTCACGAAGACCTTGTAGCTTGTCATGGAATACTGTATAGGTTCTGTGGCGGATATTCTGGAAGGTAACCATGTTAAATAGTATGTAATTTACTGATAGTCCACAAATTGCCCTTGCGGGAAAACGAAATCGCATGCATCGTGCGTGAAGTTCTATTTGGATTACAATATCTACATTCAAGCCATCGGATACACCGGGATATTAAAGCTGCCAATATACTTCTGACCGATTCAGGTGGTGTGAAAATAGGCGACTTCGGATCAGCTAGCTTTTTGAGTCCTGCGAATAGTTTTGTCGGGACACCCTTTTGGATAGCGCCGGAAGTGATCCTGGCCATGGAAGATGGTATCTATGACTGTCGTGTAGATATTTGGTCGCTGGGTATCACCTGTATCGAGATGGGTAAGTGCCACGGATGGCTCACCAGTGTCATCTGTCTGGAATTCGCGCAGTAAAATGCAATTCCACACCTGATAGTGAAAGTATCCAGTCATCATATTTCACTTCCTTTTGATGGTGTTATTTGGAGTTCGTGCTAAAGTCTATTGTGTTTTTTGTGTTAGACATGAATTTGCCGGCCTTGTTTTACCTGTAGTTAGTTGTCCAGCACCAAACACGGCATCAATCGATTACTTCTTAAGCACCATTTCTCTTAGTGCGCTACTTTCCCACTTTACTCTCCTATGGACCTGTGGAATCTGGTGACTTGTGATTCCGCGTGCTCTCATCCTTTTGCATGACAGTTCAATTCCTGTTAAGAACTGCATTCCAACCCAAGGGATGGTAGTGTTCCACGTGATGACCACCAATTCGAGGATGCATTTGAGCTATGGGTAACGACAGCACGCAAGGACTAGGTTCACCTAGTGACGTTTACACTCGTCTGGGATTATCTTTCGTTTGTAGGCCTCATCATTATCAGGGGCAGCAACGTCATTGTAGATACTGATACCTAAATGCTGTACGACCATAAATTTCATCTAGTTATATTTATAGCCCTATAGTGAAGAGATGAAAGGAGTAGGTGAGGGAGGAGACCTGGTGCTGGTATATGTCAAGCATTGTGAGATTCATACGCCTCCAAGCTCTTAGTCAGGCAATCTGGAAAGAAACCGACAGCACGAACACCCCCGAAATCGATCAGTCGCCATTTCTTGCAGTGTCTTCAGCCAAACAGAGGCGGGGTCACGAGGAGGGTGTATTCGAAGGTGTAAAACACCAACAACACCCAAACTCTTGGTAATCTCTTTCACGTCCTTCTACTAAGTCATACGTTGTCCACCTCGCGGTTTGCACCATTCTGAAGGAGATGCGGAGAACAACACTCGTCTCGGCAGACGGGGTTTCGGCATGCGTAGCACGTGACCGAGCCACCCCAGTTGATGGTGTTGGATGTTTCCCGCGATTAAAGTACTTGCCACGACCATATGCTCGTTTTCTAATCACCTTACTAATCCTCTAACATCATCCATAACCACCAGCGCTCCCGAGGCATCGATGGTTAGTAACCTAAAGACCACTCATATCCGTCGGCAGAGGCCACGTCTGGCACCCATAGAACGAAACTGCCCTTACCGTAGCCTAGTACACGCGGCCCTCAATACCCAATGATATTCCCTTTTGACGCCACAAGTGGTGCAACTTAGCGAACATGATTCGAGCCTTTGAGATTCACTGACTTTAACTGAGACATTTCCGTCAGAGCTAATACGACTACCGAGATATTTACCATTTACCACAACCTCCAGTGCTTCTCCTTGAATTGCAAGAGGTATGTTTAGAGACTACGTTCTGAAGCACAATTTTGCACTTTTAAGGGGCTTGGTGCATGTCAAAAGATAGCATAATGGTGGTCAGTCTATTCAACAGAGCTTGTGGTTCGCTTTAGTCTTCTTTACCGGCCTAACAGCAGTATGCAAACAATCAGAAGCTTGCTGTTCGACCGTGCTCAAGCTCAGTTCGTCCTTCCCCGATAAAAGATAAATTTGAAAATCCTGAAAAGTAGACAAAAGTATCTAGCAAATATGCACGTGAAATGCCAACAACCTTGATCTCCGCAATAAGAGCGTCTTACCATAGGTTAAGCAATTTATTGTCTAGATCTGGGTAGTCTGGGCGATTTCGCTTTGCTCCACAGTTACGTTTCGAATGAATATCACAGCTGAGTGACTTTATTTTTTCGATAGACCGTAGGTATGTTTGAAAAACGTCACTCCCACAGGATTCGGCACGATAAAAAGTGACGATTTCGTTGGCTCAGTGGAGGTCAGCAATCACCATCATCATGAAAGACAGCAACATCAGTGTTGGCGCTGATGCCTCACCGCCGTGGAGGTCGTGGACTCGCCGCTCATTTTGTCTGCTTAAATGATGCCGATCCCAAGGCCAAATAGGTGCCATTGAACATTCTCTCATCTAATATTGGAGAAGTTTACTAGGGGGAGGTAAATTAAGATGATGAAAACCCTGACCAACATTCCAGCCCATGTTCTTGAGTACAACTCAACGAGAGCAAATCAATCGTCTAAGCTGTTGCGGTTGCAGTTCTCCTCTGGTGTTTGAGATTCTTGAGGTACTCACAGAATTGCTGCTGAATCTGTGGGCTGAGAGGAGCAATCAGCACATGGCGTCAAAAGGTAACGGGTCAGTCAGTCAGTTTTTTTCGGCTCATACACGCGAGTGCAGTGGTTTAGCTCTTACAGCTTCGTTCGATGAAGAAGAAAAATAATGGAATGAAAGTCATTCGTTTGAGGCGATGACCTACTCTGCATTGACGACAAGCGGATCTGTTTGTTCAGTGTAGCGGGGAGTGAAGGCTACCAAGTGAAGGCGATAGCTTTGATGCAAGGTGGGGGCGAGATGGCTC